>NC_060287.1:22039969-22076432 GCF_021613505.1 Equus quagga
ACGTGCGTGGATCCTCTGGGGGCGTCCGTTGGAAGAAAGCCGCTTGCATGTACCAGGCTGCCCGTCGGGGTCGGAGAGCCCTCACCTATTTCCACATCCTCCCGGAGGAGAGTCCATCCGCCTTCCGATGTATAGTCGCGTGGGTGTCTCAGACGTCCTGAGATGCTGTCTGGATATCCTTTGTCAAGCGATAAGTGTCCAAATAATTGTGGACTCGAAGGGCGAGAGACAAAGAGGACTACTCACGGCGCCATCTTGGCTCCCAAAAAAACGACAATAGCCATTTTGACAAGTATGAGGGGTATCTTGTTATGGTTTTGATTTGCATTTCCCTGATGATAAGTGATGTTAATTTTTCATGTACCTATTGGCCAATTGTGTGTCTTTTTTTGAAAAACAATGTCTATTTCTGTCCTTTACCCACTTTTATTGAGGTTGTTTTTTGCTATTGAGTTGTATCAGTTCCTGATACATTTTGAATATTAACGCCTCGTAAGACATATGGCTTGCAAATGTTTTCTTCCATTCTGTAGCTTACCTTTTCATTTTGTTGATGATTCTTTTGCTATGAAGAAGCTTTTTAATTTGATTTGAATTTTCCATTTGTTGCCTTTGCTTTTGGTGTCATAACCAAAATATCGTTGCCAAGACCAATGTCAAAGAACTTTTTCCCTATGTTTTCTTATAGGAATTTTATGGTTTCAGGCCTAACATTGTAAGTGGTATAAGATAGGGTTCAATTTCATTCTTTTGCATGTGAATTTCTAGTTTTCCCAAGATCATTTAATGAAGAGACTATCTTTCCAACACTAAGTATTAGTGACTCCTTTGTCAAATATTAGTTGATTATCTATGCTTGGGCTTATTTCTGGGTTCTTGATTATATTCCTGGTCCATGTGTCTGTTTTGATGCCAGGAACCATACTGATTGATTAATATAGCTTTGTAATGTAGTTTGAAATCATGAAGTGTGATGTCTCCAACTTTGTTTTTCTTTCTCAGGATTGTGTTGTATTCTGGTGCTGTTGGATGGAACATTTTTATATGTCTGTTAGGTCTATTTGGTCTAAGATGTTACTCAAGTCCACTGTTTTCTTATTGATTTTCTGTCTGGATAACTATCCAATGTTGCAAATGTGTTATTGAAGTCTCCTGCTCTTATTTTATTTCTGTCTATTTCCCCCTTTGATCCTATTAATATATGCTTTAAATATCTAAGTGTTCTATATTGTTGGGTGTATATATATTTGCAATTGTTATATATTCTTGATGAATAGATCAGTTTATCACCATATACTGACATTCTTTACCTTGTGTGGCTGATTTTGACTTAAAATCTATTTTATCTGATATACATACAGCCACAACTGCTCTTTTTTGGTTACCATTTGCATGGAATATCTTTTTCCATCCGTTTGATTTTAGCTTTCATGTGCGCCTATAGCTAACATGAGTCTCTTATAGGCAGCGTATTATTGGATATTGGTTTTTTTAAATCCATTTAGCCACTCTGCATCTTTTGACTGGAGAATACAATACATTTATATATAAAGTAATTGTTGGTAAGTAAGGACTTACTACTGCCATTTTGTTAATTGTTTTCTGACCATTTTTTATTTCCTTTGTTCTTTTCTACTTCTCTTGCTATCTTTCTTTGTGATTTATTTTTTGTAGGAGTATGCTTTATTTGCTTTATCTTTAGTATATCTACTATAGGTTTTTTCTTTGTGGTTACCATGAAGCTTATATAAACGTCTTACAAATATGACAGTCTGTTTCAAGCTGATAACAACTTACTTTCAACCACTTACAAAAGCTCCACAATTTTACTTTCCCTCCCTCTGCATTTTATGCTATTGACGTAATACTTTACATCTTTTTATATTTTGTATCATTAACAAATTATTGTGACTATAGTAACTTTTAATACTATAGACTTTGTTTTATACCACAAAGTGATTTATGCACCACTATTACAGTATTAGAATATTCTGAATTTGACTATGTATCTACCTTTACAGTGAGTTTTTTCCTAAAGGTTGGCACTTGAGCTAACGTCTCTTGTCAATCTTCTGTTTTTTTCTTCTTCTTCTCCCCAAAGGCCCCCAGCACCTAGTTGTATATTCTAGTTGTAGATCCTTCTGGTTGTGCTATGTGGGACGCCACTTCAGCATGGCCTGATGAGCTGTGCCATGTCTCGGCCCAGTATCTGAACCAGTGAAACTCTGGGCCGCTGAAACAGAGCACACAAACTTAACCACTTGGCCATGGTGCAGGCCCCTACAGTGAGTTTTATACTTTCATATATTTTCATGTTGTTACTTAGCATCATTTCATTTCAACCTGAAGAATTTCTTTAACATTTCTTGCAAGGTAGGCCTAGTGGTGATGAACTCTTTTAGCTTTTGCTTGTCTGGAAATGTCTTTATCTCTCCATCATTCCTGAAGGAGAGTTTTCCTGGGGATAGTATTATTGGTATGGAGTTTTGTTCTTTTCAGCAATTTGAATATATCATTCCACTCCCACCTAGCCTACAAGGTGTCTGCAGAGAAATCCCCTGATAGCCTTATGGGGATTCACTTTTATGTGTTGAGTTGTTTTTATCTTGCTACTTTCAAAATCTTCTTTTTCTTTGATTTTTAACATTTTGATTATAATGTATCTTGGAGTAATATTCTTTGAGTTGTTCTTGCTTGGGGTATTTTGAGCTTCCTGGACCTGGATGTCCATATTTCTCTTAAGATTTGGCACATTTTCAGCTATTATTTCTTTAAATAATCTTTTTGTTCTTTTCTCTCTGTCTTCTTCTTCTGGGACTCCCATGATGGGTCTGTTAATTTACTTAATGGTGTCCCATAATGCATGTAGGCTTTCTTTACTCCTTTTTATTCTTTTTTCTTTTTATTCCTCTAACTGGCTAATTTCAAATGACTTGTCTTCAATTTTGCTGATTCTTTCTTCTGTATGATCATGTCTGTTGTTGAAGCTCTCTATTGAAGTTTTTAGTTTTGTTATTCCATTCTTCAGCTCCAGAAATTATTTGATTCTTTTTTTTTTTTTTGGCTGAAGAAGATTTTCCCTGAGCTAACATCTGTTGCCAATCTTCTAGTTTTTGTTTGAGGAATATTCACCATGAGCTAACATCTCTGCCAATCTTCCTCTGTTTTGTATGTGGATTGCTGCCACAGCATGGCTGTTGACAAGTGGTGTTGGTCTGTGCCTGGGAACTGAACCCAGGCCGTTGAAGTGGTGTATGCTGAACTTAACCACTAGGCCATGAGGCTGGCCCCTGTTTGATTCTTTTCATGGCATATGGTGTTGGTGAACGGTCCAAGGCCAAATGGGGCTATGGCTGCGTCTTCAGAGGTATGGAGCTGATTCGATGTCTGTGGCTTGGATCAGGGTCAGGAAGTCAACCAGCTGAGTGCAGGCCTAGCTTCTCAAAATAGCTCTCCTCAGTCTTGAACTCCACCAAAATTTCACAATCTCCTACCTGGATCCCAAAGCTCCCACAAAGTTACTTTTGTCAATAGATGGCTGCCAAATCATTCTTGCTGACAGAGGGTATGAGTGGGGAACCTCTTATTTTTCCATCTTGTTGATGTCACTCTCCATAAGTGACCTTTTCATGATTCAGCCTTTCCATAGCTATCAGCTTTGGTGTGTGTGTGTGTAAAGTAGGGCTGTACTTACAGACTAGCAGAAGTATTATCATTGCAAACAGAGAGAAACATTATTCCTGCTAATTTTATCTTATTGGTTGACCCGATAATAAAATTTAGCCAATTCACGGTGCTTCTTTTCTTCCACATAGAATTTTCTTGAGAAGAAGTTCTTGATATCATTTTTACTCTTGAATCTTTAAAGCCTGCTTCACCACATTATGAGTAAGACAATTGCAATTATTATTTAAATGTAGCATTTGTAGCCCTTCATAGATTTAAAAACATTAGTATTCAAATGCAATTTAATAAAAAATTCTTAAATAAAACGTTAAAGAAATTTCATTTTTGATGCTTGAGGTGCAAGAAACAAAACCAATATCATAGTGACCTAAAAACCAAGCAATATTTACTATCTCACTTATTCAGAAATGTCTAGATAGAGTAATCCAAGAGCTCTTTAATCTATTATCTTAATGACATAAAAAACGTTACTTCTAACTTATTGTTTGTCATTTTCAATATGTTGGCTTAGCCCTCCTCATGGAGGGAGCCAGTACAATTTCACAAGTTCCATGCATACTTGCCAACTTTGAGCCTTAAATCTGTCTCTGTGTCTTCCTATGAACGCTCAATGATTAGTGAGTAGATCATTCTCAGAAGCACCCAATGAGCTTTCCTTCCTGAAAATGTGATATACTCGGAATTTATTGTTTAATCTCAAAATTAAAAATAGTTATGGAGGGTGTGCTGTTAGTAATATGGTTATATTTTAGCCAATATGCCATTTAAGAATTGCCCAAATGAAAGTAAAAGATAGGTCATTCATCAGCAAACAGTGAGCTGGTGGAATGTACCAGCCACTTTCAAGGAATGAGCCACTCTGCATACAGGGAAATAGGACCCAGACTCTGCCTTTGTGGGCCTTGGTTTAGTGGGAGTTGGCATTACATTAATAAAGGACTCTTCAGGCTGTTATGTACAAGATGTATGTGAAAGAATCAAAGAATTCCTTTTGGATGAGGTACTATTAGAAGAGCAACAAGAGAAAAGACTTTAATAGTAAACCTAAATTGTATTTTGCCTCCTGGGAGAAAAAAAAAAGGGTTCTTATAATCTGAATATTGAAATGAAAAATGTGTTTTCAACATCAAGAAAAACTAATGTTCTGATATTTTTATCTCCAGATGTTAGATTCATACTCAGATTCAGATTCAGCAGATGAATTGTTCATATTCAGTTTAGGCAGAAAGTCAATGGTAAATTTGCCATAATGTGGCTATCTAAATCAACATTGAATGAAATTAGAAGTTTTGGACAAAAAATGATTTATATATTCCAGTTTCATTTAAAAATTGCCTCATTTAACAAAGCTCACCAACAACCATTACATCTAAATCTCTGTTCTGGGATCTGTTGAGTATATTGTCATATAATGGAACATTGTGTTTGACCACCTGACTCTCCTCAGGAGAGATCAGATTCTGCAGGAGACAAAACCAAATGGTAGATCAATAGGAAAAAACCAAAAGATTAAAAGAACTGTTTTTTTCTCCAAAAGCTCTCATACATTTTGTGTCAGATAGCCTGTTGCTAACACTTTGTTAAGTATTAAATATGTCAATAAATACTTAAGGAGGAATGCTGCAAGTCTACGTTAGAAAATGCAATGTGGATTGTTGATGTAAATATTTATCTGGGAGATAGAAGTATTATAAATATAAATAAATAAAAAAGACATCATCCAACATTTAGAATAACTTTTGTTCAATTCAAATACTATAAAACACGTACTATTTTTTCAGATTAGTGTGACTGTCAAAAAATAGGAATGAGAAGTCAGACTGTCAAAAACAAGAGAGTTAGCCATCTCAGGATATACTATATTGACTCTCTTAGACCCCAGGAGACTATCACAAATTTTATGTGCATCTTGTTCTACAATCTCTCACTGGTCACCTCATCCAATTCCATGTGTATATGTGTGTGTGCATTCCTCTGAAAAAGGCCAAAAGATTAAGTCATGATCCATCTATTTTTCTGTACTCCTTCTACAGCTGGTCTATCGGAAGAATGTACAGACTCAATTTTGTGTAAAGAAACGTAATAATCTTAACTTTTGAAATAACTGGAAAGACTGCGACCAATTTGAAGCACAAAAGTGGAACTACCTCTGGAAACGTTTCCCTGTGACTCCAAATCGTACAATAGCATACTGTAATGCAAAGTGCTTTTTTAATAACACACCAATGTTCTTAACATTTCCATTAGAGTTTTCAATTAATGTAATGCCATTTCAAGTTACAATTATTTTAAAGTGTATGGGGAAAGGAATTGTGGCTAATTGTGATCAACTTTATTTTTCTCTATTCTTGAGTCAAAGGCAAAGCACTCTAATAAAAGCAGCAATACTTCCTCAGATGTGAAATCTGAGTGTTAACTTCTGAGGAAAACTGCAAATTCAATTTGAAAAAAGCACATGCTTTGATATCTGGTATTTAATGACTGGAAGTATTTGTGTCCAGGTTAAAATAAATGAAATTTTATTCCAACCAAATGGTTGATGTTTCTCTTTTGATAGAACTGTTTTTTACTAATGAATGTAAATTTTATGATTTTGTAATTTTATATATGACCTTTAAATTTTAAAAAGGTAAGTTTAAACCCAGAATATTTTAATATTTTTGTAATTGTTCCATGTTTAACTACATGAAAATGCATTGTGTGCAATTGTAGGAAATATGATCTAAGAAATTACAGACATCCAAGGGATTATTTTTCCCTATTTTACAGGCTATATTTTGTTAACATCTGCTCTTACAAGATCTATCTTTTGGAATGCATTACTTAATATCTTGGATCCTCAGGCAAAACTGAAATTAAAGTAGCTCTTTTATTATATTTTATCACAATATAGTATTGTTTTGAAGACATGATCATATAAAATATATGGAACTTCACAATATATTAAATGAGGCTAATATAACTCAGATACCAAAATCAAAAAAGGCCAACTCCAAAAATGAAAATGTAGGAAACACCACTTTCTTAATAGAATATTTGCAAATAGAATTCAGCATTGTACTAAAAAGAATAATATGCCATTAGGGTTTATCAAAGAAATAAAATGGTGAAAATTTATTATTTAACTAAACATATTAATAGATTCAAGAAGAAAGGCTGCATGAGACAAGAAAGGCTATATAAATAAACAAATAAATGAAATTTGATGTGCATTCATGATAAAATTACTTGTGAGTTAGGAATAGAAGACAACTTTTTATCTTCATATTCTTGGAAAGATACATTAATAAAATCCTACACTAAACGTGATAATTAATTTTGAAATATCGTAAGAATTCCTATTTAAACACAGAGACAAGCATCAGAGCCCATTATCTCATCAACTATTTATCTTTTGGGATCTGAGCCAACAATACATAAAGGCAATAAATTATAAGCATGCATGTTGGAAGGAGAAACAAATCCTCATTATTTTCAGACAATATGATTTACAAGCAAGAAACAGATCAACTAATAAAAAAATAGAACTAACAGAGAGTTTAGCAAGATGACCAAATAAAATCTTATTTTATGAGAAAACCATTGCCTTACTATCAGAAATAGCTTATTAGAAAAAGTTAATTTAAAAAGTTATTTACGAGCCAGCCCAGTGGCTCAGTGGTTAAGTTCGTGCACTCGGCTTCTGCAGCCTGGGGTTCGCCAGTTTGGATCCCAGGCGTGGACCTCTGAACCACTTATCAAGCCATGCTGTGGCAGGCATCCCACTTATAATGTAGAGGAAGATAGGCACAGGTGTTGGCTCAGGGCCAATCATCCTCAGTAAAAAGAGGATTGGTGGTGGATGTTAGCTCAGGGATAATCTTCCTCAAAAAAAAAACAATTATTTAATTTGTAATGGCATCACAATCAATAAACAGGAATACTTCTGTCTAGATATGCAAATATTCTTTTAAAAAACATATAATAGCCACCAATTATTTTGAGTGAGCTGGACATGGTGGTATGCCCCTCAGACAAGGACTTTTGCCTCAGTTGTTGGAAGTGATATAGGCAGGCTTTAGCTGTCAGCTGCCTGAGCTGCAGGGAAACAATTTTTCAAAAGTCATGCCTTTAATAGAGTGGCCCACATCCAATTACTGATAGAGGCAGTCATATAAAGACTTGATTATTTTGGACCAATATTGCACAACTATGATAGTGATTTTAACTCCAGAGTTCCCGGTGCACTTTGCCAAGGCTGTTATTTGGTCTGCATGGAAACTTGACTCCTCCTTCTGCCCACTCCTTTCTTTCCCTCCCCTTCCACATGTTCAGATCTCAAAGGAACTACCTAATAAATATCCTGCACACTCATCATCATCTCAGTGTCTTCTTCTAGATAACCTAGCCTACAACATTGAGTACCAAGAGTGGTGCAATATGAGGAAATTTTACAGCTGGATCGTGTGATGCCTGGCTGGCGATAAGGACTCCATCATGGCTGGTAGGAGGAGCACAAATTGCCTCCGGCAAATGGTGGATTCTGCAATTTCCAGGTGCTGATTTATGTTGTTTTTGGTGGAAAGAAATGCACAAGTCAGAGGAAAATATCAGGTCTTTGAGCAATTTGGGTGGGGAAGAAGCAGTAATTCTAAAGACAATGAATTGGATGACTATCCTAACCTCCAGTGACTGCTCTGGAACAGTGATTCTCAGAATGTGAATCAAGGAATTGGTTAGAAATGCCCATAATTAGGCTTCACTCCAGATATGCTGAATAAAAACCATGAAAATGGGGCCTATCATTTATGTTTGAGAGACTCACCAGATTATTCTGATTCACTGCTTTAAAATACAATTAACATGTAATTGAATGCCAAGTATGAAAGCTAGAAGTAACCTAAAATGAATCTATCACCTCTTGTAGCAGGAGAACAGGAAAAACAGTTGAGAGGCCCAACACATTATCAGTAGAGCCAAGAAAGTTAAACTGTCAGTCAAGGCAGTTCTGCTATTACAATGTCTGAATCTGGTTTGAGAGTGGGGATCTCTGGGTTGATGCTCCTGAAAATAATGAAGCCTTTGATTCCCGCCAACCCTCTGAACCTGCAGAAGTGGTGTGTTTCTGTTAAGAACTCACACTCTCTTGGCAAGCACACAAGACAAGGCCAAGATCTGACAGATACACCAATAAAGAAATAGGGAGTCTTTTAAGATCCAGACATTATATTAGTTACATAGACAGTGAAAGAAAAAGTACTCAAAGGTGATGGCTTTCCACGGCTTTTTTGCAGAATAACATTAAAAAAAAAAAAGGGTAAGATAAATCCAACATGAGCGATAGGATGCAATCTTGCTGAAGTGCCCATTCTAGACTGCAATCAAGTGGTTTTGTAGCCTGTATCTGAACCTCAGGTGGGAATGGCAGAAATCCCCATAATTCACCAGAAACTAGTAGGGATTGAAAATATTTCTCTGGACAGTCTCCTTGGTAGACAGGGAAGCAGGTGAGAAAATGGCCTTGCAGCAGCTTCTCATAAACCTCACATGCTCCTGTGTTCCAGGGGAATCACACTGTGTTCCACCAAGACTCAGATTAGCTATGGCCCAAGCCTTGTCCATGTGGCCTTGTCCATTAGGCACTGCCATGGAGCTCTTCCCTGCCATAACAACTCCTTGTTGAAGACCAAGCAAAGGCTTCTCCCTGACAAGACAATATGTGCTCTTGTTAAGAACCCATCTTCTCTCCTGTCATTAGGCCTACACCTTGCAAAAACAAGCTGGAGACATGGTCTCTGCAACCCCCTTTCCACTTGTTTTTGGGCCTAAGTATACAAATATTGTCAGGATTCGTAAAAATAAGTTTTAAGTTTCAGATCTTCATCAATGACAGATAAAGAAAGCAGGTACTAATATTGAAATGTAGCTAGAGTAAAGAAAGTGATCACTGAAATTATCAAAGCATGTCAATATGTAAATGCTTTTTCCATAATCACAATATTCTTGCATTCCACCTAAACTATACAGGTTTAGATAAGTGGCTAACACAATCTTTTTGATATCCTAACTCAATTACCTAGAGAATGAAAACCACTTGGAAAAAAAAGTCATAAGCAGTTCATTCTGGAAGAAAGTGAAGCCAGCTATTAAAATCTGAAACCAAAAAGATGCCAAGAGAATTACTCAAAACATGCATCAGTCAACTATTACCCTCAAACCAAACTGGGCTTGTCAAGAATTGTGAAGGCTCTGAGAATCTGTCCTACTTCATGCTAACAAATTAGTCTGCCACAGTTTTATAGACACTGGTAGACCACATGAGAATTTATTATTCTCAGTAATAGCAGTATCCAGAGAAATATCATTGCATGGCTTCAGTGAGCCCCAATTTCCACATGATGAGGGCCAGATGCTGCCAGCACATGCAGTGATGTGCATTACAGGAGAAGTACACTGACATTAGTAAGCAGTGATCTTATAAAGGAGGCTGCCAGCCAACCTACTCAGACTCCATGGAGGGAGACATTATCTTTATTACACTGGAAATAATCAAATCTTCTTCAGAGGGAGACATTACCTTTATCTTCAAAGGCTTCCAGTTTTGCCAACATCATAGAAAAGATATTCTGGAGAAAATAAGCTGCTGAAGTCTTTGCTCACAAGATCATGCAGAAATGTAAGAGATCCACGGAGAATTGTGTCACAATTGTGCCCATTGCCTGAATTTATAAATAAGGTTTCACTGGAATACGGCCATCCCTATTCTTTTATGCTTTGCCCATGGCTGCTTTTGAACTTCAATAGCAGAGCTGAAGCTGCAGCAGAGACTATACGGCACACAAAGGCTAAAATGTTACTGGCTGAATCTTTACAAATAAAATTGTTGATCCCTGACATAGAAAGCTGACTAAATATAGGTATGATCACCAGTAATATAGAAAGGCTTTGCGAGTCCCACTGAAGTTCGGTTCTTTCCTGGTAATATAAGTCAAATGAAAACACACAAGCAATTCTTGGTGCTGGCCTGGAGGTGTAGCAGTTAAGTTCACATGCTCCACTTTGGCGGCCTGGGGTTTACTGGCCCCAATCCTGGGCACAGACCTACACACCACTTGTCAAGCCATGCTGTGGCAGGCATCCCACATATAAAATGCAGGAAGATGAGCACAGATGTTAGCTAAGTGACAATCTTCCTCAGTAAATAAAGGAGGATTGGTGGAAGATGTTAGCTCAGGGCTAATTTTCCTCAAAATTATATATATGTATACATATATATATATAT
Source organism: Equus quagga (assembly GCF_021613505.1). Classification (NCBI taxonomy): domain Eukaryota; kingdom Metazoa; phylum Chordata; class Mammalia; order Perissodactyla; family Equidae; genus Equus; species Equus quagga. The sequence continues at coordinate 22,050,918 of NC_060287.1, forward strand.
ATATATAAGCAATTCTTACATACATAACAAAATTCAGGAAGGAGTTTAGCATATACCATCCCAAAATATGCTGTTTGGGCATATTGATTATTTTGAGTTAAAGGCATTTGGAAAACATCAGATGAAAGAAGGGCACTCTCACCATCCTTTTTCTTCTCCAACGCAGGAGATGATACCTCCATAAGCAAGATGTCCTCCCTATGCAAGAAGAAAGTAACGTTCTCATCACCAGGGACGGGGAATTGAGACTGAGAGAAATCTGTACAAACAAATCTTGTTAAACTAATCCTATCTTCCTAGTCCTATCTCCATGATTAACTACCCTAGCCCAAGCCCCTCTGCCTTATCACATTTCCACAACTTAAAACTCTTTGTCTAACTTAGTATATAAGCCTCTGACTCTAACTGCTTCTTCGGGTCTTCATTTTTCTTGTGAAGTCTCCCATATACACATAAAAAGAATTAATTAAAACTTGTTTTCTTTTTTCCTGATAATGTGTCTTATGTCAGTTTAATTCTTAGATCCAACTGGAGACCCTAAGAGGGCAGAGGAGAAATTTTTACTCCTCTACACTCACAATATTAAATAAGACTTTATGTTTTCTGAAAGCCACAAGCCTGATTTGTAGGAAACTGAATGTTGAAATAACATACATTTTTTCCATACTTTTCATAGCAAAAACTGCATTTAATTTCTATTTTTAAATCAAACTTTTCTTTAGTAATATCTGTTATCTTAATTAATGTCAACAAAGTCTCTAATTATAACTTCATAGTTATTACTCCTTGATTTAATAAACTGCAATGGTCTTTAAAAAAATAAGTAAAATGCAATAGACAAAATTTCTTAGGTATAAGAGCTATAGCTAGTTCATCTTTCGATTTTCCTTGTAGAACAGCTCTCCATCAAGCCAAGTCAATAGTGGTTTTATAATGCCCCTAAATGGGCATTTAGAAATGCTAATTAAATAAATTCATGTGTGTACCATAGTGTAACAGGGAGTGTATTCATTTCAAAATGATTTTGACCATATGTGCATATCAATAAAAAATTAAAACCCATTTAACAACCAATGTATGTACTTTTTTTATAAATATTGCACATGTATAAATTCTTTACTATTAACATTATAAAATATGCCCCCAAATTAGATTTAAAGTAATAAGATAAAGATTGTTTTTTATTATTTATGTAAAAAATTAAACCCTTGATTTGAAATAATTCATTAATTTTTTATATTCTTTCATGATCTAGTCATTTGAAATTTTGATTCTTTGTTCAGAATGCTTCAAAATTTTGTTTCCTTAGCTGTTATAACTGGAAAAAACAAACAAATATACAAAAATACAAATTGAAGAACTCCCTCCTTGCCTGAGCTTACTAAATATTCATACTTAATTTTCCAATTCCACCTACCAGGCTCTACAAATGATTTCATTGAAATCAGGCAAGTAAATGTCAGTATTCTCTAAAGTCGATGGGATGCCACTTTAAAAAGAAAAGAAAAGCAAAAATTATTTCTAAAGTATTTTTATCACATTAGAAAGTTATTTTCAATATTAAAAATTTTGAGTTACCAGATTTTTGAAGCTAATTCACTATAGTGTTCATGACAACTAAATAGAACAATTGAAAAAATATTTCCAAACATCAGGATTTTAAAAAAATTATTTTATTGAGGTCACATTGGTTCCAAAAGTGTTTTTTCTTATCATGAGTTTCTTTCAAGAAAGCAATTATGTGTCCACTTATTAAGATGTCAACCTCACCCTGAAGGTGGTGTGTGTGTGTGTATGTGTGTGTGTGCCTAAATGTCGGGTATGTGTGCGTGTTTTAGTATATGTAACATAGCAAAATACTGATGGCCCTTTTTATAACGGAAATGGCCACAAAATTGAAACACTTGGGATTTACTTTTTTATAACACATTTTTTAAATTATTTAACTATTTTACATTTGACAACTTTAAAGAATTTTTTCTTATTGGACAATTAGTGAACCTCTATGTGATATAAAAACGTTTTATACTCATCCCCATCTTCTTATACTGTATTTTAAAGAGTTTCCCATATAAAAACCTTGCATTTAAAGAAATAAAAGCACGTTATTCTATTCTATAATCCTGAAACTGAAATGCATTGCAATATGCAGTGAGCTAATTAACATGCAACAGTGTGATCCCTAGCATTGTGACCTTCCCATTTTTTTCCTTGGGAACACTCCGTAAATATCAGCCATGTGACCATTCGACATCCATATTCAGTGAGAGCGGCGGTGTCAATCCCTGTGTTGAATATTAGTAAGCTTTCATGCTTCAGTTTTTCCTTTTAGGCAAAAAATATATATAAGAATTCTAATATTTTATTCTTCCAAACAATTGACTTCTGCACTAAATTCTCCCCTTTGGAGACTATCACATTTGTGTGTTGTATAATTATCTACAGTACTGTTCTAGAAACCACATTAGCAGATTTTAAATATTTCCGTAAGCATATATATTCATAATCATAGGAATATATGTTATGCATACATATGTATATCAATTATTGATGCATGTTTTTAATTATTTAGACATGTATATTTAACATGTAATATATATGGATTGTGGATTTTTAAGTGTATCTTTCAAAATGTCATCTATTTTCTCTCTTATTTGATTACTTTTTATTTTAATTAATTTAAAAATGCCCCTTGACTAAATACAAAGAGCTAAATTTTAGCCCAACACTCCCAGTTTTGAACTTTACTGTTATGAGGTGATATACTGTATACAGGCATACACAAGAATATTTATAAAAGTGATATGTCAAGACAGAAAATATACAAAAGCCCTAAATAGCCATAAATAACAGTCTTCATAAGTACAATCATGGTGAAGCTTGTGTATCTGGTCTCCTTCCAAGCCCTGGGAGGGGCCATAGCAACGGGCTCACATGGTCATACATTTGTAATTTGAAACGAAGCTCCCTCAGAGGTCTCATTGTAACCATTTCTCATTAATTCATGATTGCAAGTTAGTGTTCCTAACCCAAGTTTTGGGGAAGAGAGTATCTAAGTGTTCAACATAAGATTTCTCTGGAGAAAAATCTCAAATATCCCTTCTCCCTTTTTCAACCCAGTTATTTTGTGAAAGAGGAGGAGGAGATATGACAGTGGAACCAGTTCTTCTGGTTTCCTCTAAGAAATCATCATTGGACATCCAGATAGCTCTCTTTGGAATGTAACATCCTTCATATATTGATAAATCACTTGAAATTTCCTTTTATTATCTTGTTAAATATATAAAACTAGAGATATGTCTCTCTGCCTCTCTGTAAATAACAGATATCTGGAAGAATGTTCCTCAAATAATAAATAATGTACTTCTGGTAAGGGAATTTTGCTGAGTTCTATATTTTACTTTACTCTTGTGTGTTAAATAACATTTCTGGAATTTTATGTACTGCTTTTTTAACCACTATAAACAATGCAGCTCTTTTCTTCTTGAAAATAAAAACTGGCCTTAAAAGTGTGTGATAATCCTGGAAGAATTTTATAGTTGTTAGTTTCTCAGGTGTTATTTCATTTAATTCTCACAACAGCCTAAAGGTAAACAAGATTACATTAACCCAAACCTAATATATTTAAAACAAAGATATCTGAAGTTCAAAAGAATAATTATTGCCTGAAGTTACTTGTATATCATTCTATCTTTGGTGGATCTTTTTCTGAGAATACTACAGACAAATCCAAGCAGAGTATGAACAATGACAGAACCATGATTAAAAATCCTGTGTCTTAGCTTGGCCCTTCTGAAATCTAACTCTGACGAGACATTGTTGAAGGCTCATTGTCCTTTATCTTCTCTATGATTTTTGTGACAACCATATCCTAAGATTTAATATGGAAAATTGACAGTGATGTAATGTTATTCCAGTAGCAGATTCTTTTTACTGAAATATAATTCACTTCTTCATGTCTTTGCATATTATCTCTTCTATAAGTGAAAAAAATAGCAACACCAAGAAATTATTTTTATTCCAAGTTAAAAATCAATTCTGTTGCTGTCTGAGTGATCAAGACAAAATATACATCACCTTTATTTCTCTTTCTCGCTTATATTCCATGTGGAAAGTTGAAAAGTTGCTAAACCTTTGTCTGTTTTAACTTTCCTGTCCACTGACTAGACTGGAAAAAGTAAAAATTTCTAGCAAACTCTTTCTAAAAAGTGTTCTTTAGTAGGACAGACCTTTTCATTTTGAGTTTCATTTATTTATTACATGCACAACGTTTTTAAAAAATTATTTTACTGAGGTCATATTGGCTTATAACGTGTACATTTCAGGTGTATATATTATATTTCAGTTTCTGCATAAACTGTTCTTCTTATGTTTGTGTTTGTTTATCTTCTGCATATGAGTGAGATCATTCAGTATTTGCCTTTGTCTGACTTACTTCACTTAGCATAATACCCTCAAGGTCCATCCATGTTGTAGCAAATAGCCAGATTTCATCATTTTTATGGCTGAGTAGTATTCCATTGCATATATATACACCACATCTTCTTTATCCAATCATCTGTTGATGGCCACTTGGGTTGCTTCCACATATTGGCTATTGAGAATAATGCTGTGATGACAATAGGGGTGAATATATCTTTTTGACTTATCTATTTCATGTTCTTTGGATAAATACCCAGTAGCAGAAAAGCCAGATCATGTGGTATTTCTATTTTTAATTTTTTGAGAAGTCTTCATACTGTTTTTCATATTGGCTGCACCAGTTGGCACTCCTACCAGCAGTGTATAAGGGTTCCATTTTCTCCACATCCTCTCCAACACTTGGTATTTCTTGTCTTGTTAATTACAACCATTCTGACTGGTATGAGGTGATATCTCATTGTAGTTTTGATTTGCATTTCCCTGATAATTAGTCATGTTGAACATCTTTTCGTGTGCCTGTTGGCCATCTGTATATCTTCTTTAGAAAAATATTAGTTCATATCCCCTGCCCGTTTTTTGATCAGGTTGTTTGATTTTTTTTGTTGTCGAGTTGTAGGAGTTCTTTACACATTTTGGAAATTAACCCCTTGTCAGATATATGGTTTGTGAATATTTTCTCAAAGTTGGTGTTTGTCTTTTCATTTTGTTGATGGTTTCCTTTGCTATGCAGAAATTTTTTAGTCTGAACAGCCTCATGCAAAAGAATGAAACTAGACTATTTTCTTACATTATACACAAAAAATAGCTCAAAGCGAATTAAAGATTCTAATGTAAGATCTGAAACAATAAAACTTCTAGAAGAAAACTTGGGCAGTATGCTCTTTGACATGATTTTAGCTGTATCTTTTCAAATGCTATGTCGATTCAGGCAAGCGAAACAAAAGAAAAAATAAATGAGACTACATAAGAGTGGGACAGACATTTTAGTTTAAAAATTAAGAATATAGACTATTTAGGGGCTGGCCCCTTGCTCTAGTGGATAAGTTCACGTCCTCTACTTCTGCACCCCAGGGTTTCAGTGGTTTGGATCTTGGGCACAGATACGGCACCACGCATCAAGCCACACTGAGGTGGTGTCCCACATAGCACAACCAGAAGCCCCTAAGACTAGATTATACAGCTATGTACTGGGGGACTTTAGGGAGGAGAAAAAAATTCAATAGAAAAAGGAAGATTGTCAACAGACATTAGCTCAGGCACCAATCTTTAAAAAAAAAAAAAAAAGAATATAGACTATTTAAACATCAAGTTGTAGAGTTTTACCCTATGCATTTGTTTCATTTTATATACTTTAAAAAGTTAAGGAAGATTAAAAAAATAAGACCATGGTATACAAATCTAACGTAGTAGTTTAACTTTTTGTTTTAATTATTTTTATCATATAAATTACAAAACTAAATATTGCTGTGTAACTTTCAAAATCTGATTTCCTTTTCATATGAATACTTCAGTTGCGAAGAAGTATAACTATTGAGTACCAAGGGGAGATTATTTTACCTAACTTTCCAAGTTACTGTTTTAAAGTTATAACAATGAAAATTGTTGATATATAATTTAAAGGTCAAAATAACATTCTGCATTATTATAGATCAGATCTATTTAGAAGACCATAAAACATCAGTGATAATTTCAACTTTCTCTTCTCCAGATGATCTCCAAAAATATTTGTCATTAAAACCAAACAGGAACAATTAATAATTGTTATATTTCTCTCATTTCTTTGGTGACCTTCTTTTCCCTATTTTCTGCTGCATTTATGTAAGGACAAGATTTCTGGAAACATTTTCTATTCCCATAATACTTAGACTGACTATTTTTCTTGACTGAACCCAAACTGATACGCATCCTTGTTTCACAAATATAAAACGTATTAACAAGCATGTGTCTGAGAATCAATGAAATAAATAGAATAATTTTTTTAGATTTATCACTTAATATAACACTGTCTTTTAAAAATCTCATTGTATATGTATAATTATATATATAATATTTGTTTATATATTTATTCATATATTTATTATTATATTAATATATGTACACACATATACACAAAATAACAAGAGGTTTTGGCAGCCTTCAGGAGTAAATTACACTCTCCAAGTCATTCAGGAAATTAAAAGATTAGCCAGAACAATTCAAAGCCTGTGATTTGAGGGCAGTGTTTCCGAAGTTGTGGTAAAAGAATCGTAGACATCAGAATCCCCTTGGACACTTGTTAAAACTACTGGTTTATGGCAATTACTTTTAAAATTATTGGATTCTGTCCAAGATCTAATAAATCAGCATGTTACAGGGTTTGAGATCTGAAACTATGAATTTAGAACATCTGCCCAGAAGATTTGCCAAATTCCTGAAGACTGAAGAACATTTAGGTTTGTGAAGTCATCTCAGTTCTGTTCTCCATATTTTTAAGCAAGCCACGCATAAGTATTAACAAGACATGACACTTCTGTTTCCCAGAGATTCTAAGAACTTTGTATGCTTAAATCATATCTAATTATTATTAACTACAGAGCACTGTTACGGTAACACCCTTTTCTTCCAACAAAAAGTAGCATCTCTACATATTTTTCTTTGCAAATATTGCTTGGTTAGTAAGAAGTGTGGGTGATAATAGTGGTAATTCTTGGTACTTTTATGAGTGTTCTTATTCAATTAATAAGTTATTTTTACTCGACACAAAAAAATAAATATCATATTACTGTAGAAAAATGTATCAGTTAAAAAGTTATGGACATTTTTATCATCATTATTGTCATTTTCGTGAACAGGACTTTCATTTTTTAAATTATTGAATTGGACTAGCAGAGCATTTCATAAGAAATCAACCTTCACATTTTCATTAGGAGATTCTGAGTTGACCATTACATTCATCATGAAGAATATACAGAAAATTTCTATGGGGGGTAGAAATCCAAGATGGCAGCCAAGATTTCTGCTCCATGGTGTACATTCCTTGTGCAATGCCCCATCTGGGAATGTGCCTGATTCTTGTGACTAAACTGGAGAGTCTGGCCATAAGTGTCCCCCACAGGCAGTTCACAATATGGATGTGTGCTTTCTTCCAGGCCACAAGCCTTGGAAGACCTTCAGCAGAGAAGCCAATAACCAATGCCTGTGATTCTGAATCATAGAAACTTTGAGATAATAAATTTGTGTTGCTCGAAGCTGCTAAATTTTTAATCTTTTGTTATGTAGCAACAGAAAACTAAAACATCTTATTCTAAAAATTATAGTATTTAATGAGATTTTCTTCAAATTAAAACTAAAGCCATTGTTTTGTCTTAAGTGTTCTCATAAGGATAACATTTTATATCATTATGGATAATACATCTTCCCAATCCTTTCAAGTGGACAGAAATCAAAATTTATAATGTAGAACAAAATTTAAAATAAAAAGAACATCTTAAAATAAGTGCGATACACTTAACTTAAAAGAACAGATTAGTTCCAGCCCAGAAATCTGTATGTCTATAAGTAAAATTTAAGTTTACAAAACACCACTTCTGTAAAATCACTTAAAGTTATTCTAGAAGAACAGTACATTTTTATTGTTTTGATGATATAAAATTTAGAGATTATATGAACAATTCAACTCTGAAATATTATTTATTGGGAATCTTTGATGTGACTACCATGTTACGAAGTTCATAATATACATGAGAAAAAGCAGTTCAATAAATATTCTCTGCCCCCTTGATAGATGAGCATTTAGAATTTGTACATGGTTGTGATTCTCTTATAAAGATCTGATAGGAAAAACTGAAGGCCAAGGTCACAACAGTAATTTCTAGTTGGGTAGGAGGGATGGGCATAAAGAAAATAGAGTATAGTTGGCTAGATGGTAGTATATAGTTTTTAATACCTTAAATTGCTCATTTTCAAAATGTAATTGCCTTAAATTATTGTTATACTCTATATATCAACATTTAAATATCTTTAAACATGTTTCTGTTCTATAAAGCTTCTAGTAAAATGCTAAAATTTATTGAAAATGTCCTATTGTTTTTTGGTCAAAATACAGTCAAAGAATTAAAGCAGGTGATGGGAACTACAGCCACTCGGTGAGTACTTTCCAGAGGGAAGCCATTTTCAGAAAGCCTAAGCAAGTAGGGTTCATAAATAGAGTGTTTAGTGAAATACATTGATTAAATGTTATTTATCCATTTCATAAAAGGAAAGTCTATAACAGCGGAATTAAAGAAAAAAAACTAAGCTGGAAAGTTTTGTTTTGTTTTGTAGAGCCTTATAATAACAGATGAGAAAGGAGCAGTGGCTGCATATTTCTCCTTCTTTCTTTCTCTCTTTCTTTTCTATTTTCCTCCTGGACAGAAAACTCAAAAGATTAGAGGTGTAAAAAGAATCATTAACTAAAAATAGTGGTTTAATGAGAAAGGAGTATTACCTCACAGGGAAGTCTTCCCTATCATCTGTGAATTTTAATTACAGAGATAAAAGTAACACCTAGTTGTGAAAAGAAGAAAACAAGAGAAAAAAAATCAAAGATCTTCAAGGTTAGCGTCATCTGAGTCCCAGAAATTTATAATGGAATGCAAGCTCCAAAGGATGACAGCTAAATACTGGTGGGAAATTGTGCTACTAGCAGTTTTCTCACCCTAAGGAGAGAAGAAACGACAATCACTTGTCATCCCACCTTCGACCAGTACTTGGGTGTTAGTGGTATTTAGTGAGATAAGAATTTATAACAGTTTACATTCATAAGAAGCTACGTTAGGGATTTTTTGTTTCATTCTCAACTCTTACTAGTTTTCTGTCGTTAGTCACATCTTACAGAGAAGAGTAAATTAATACTTTAGTTTAAAGAAACATTTCTATTCTTGTCAGTAAAATGTTTATTCAATATTACATGTAAAGATGCCCCAAACTATGCTTGGAGAAAAAGTTGGAAAGCATTTCATTCATTAGAAGCTGCTTAAAGCAAAGAAACTAACGTAGTCAGCTCCAGCTGCCATGACAAAATGCCATAGATTGTGTGGCTTAAACAACAGAAAAACATTTCTCACAGTTCTGGAGTCTGTGAAGTCCAAGATCAAGCTTCCAGTAGGATAGATTTCATTTGAGGCCTCTTCTCTTGGCTTGTAGGTGGCTATTATCTCACTGTGTGTTGATCTGACCTCTTCTTTGTGTGAGCTTAGAGAAAGAAAGAGAGACTGAGAGAAAGAGAGCAAGCCCCCAAGTTCTCTGGCATCTCTTCTTGTAAGGCTATGAGTCTAATCTTGAGAGTCCCACCCTCATGACTTCATCTAATTACCTTCCAAAGGCCCCATCCCCAAATACCATCACACTGAGGGTTAGGGTTTTGTGAGAACACAGAAAGTATGTATATTGGTCTCTGCCCCCAGTTCCTGGCACAGAGCTGCTAAAACCCTTGTAATTTCTTAAATGATAAGATCACTAGGAGCATCTTTTGTTCTAATATTTGGTCTTTGACTCCAGTTCCTGACACAGAGTTCCTGATACCCCTGTAATTTCATGAGTGACAGCAGTGTCTTTTATTCTAATAAGATGACTCTTGGTGGACTCCTGGATGGGGGTTATTCACCAGAAAGACCGAACCATGATTAGAAGCATGGAACACTCAAACCCACCTCCCATTATCCAGAGAACGGAGAGGACCTTGGAATAGAGTTAATGATTGATCATGCCAACGTGATGAATCCTCCATAAAAATCCCAAAAGTACAGGGTGTAGAGAACTTCTGGTTTGGTGAACACATGGAGTTGTTGGGAGAGTGGTGTGCTGGAGAAGAGCAGGAAAGCTTCACACCCTTCCCACACACCTTGCCCTATGCATCACTTCCATCTAGATGGTCATCTTATCCTTTATTATATCCTTTCATAACAGTCTGGTAAAAAGTAAGTAAACTGTCCTCCTGAGTTCTGGGAAACACTTTAATAAATTCAAACCTGAGGAAGGGATTGTGGGAGCCTCTAACATATAGTGATGGATCAGAATCACAGGTAACACTCTAGATTTGCAATTGGCATCTAAAGTAGTGGTGGTAGGGTGGGAGAAGAAGTCTTGCATACTAAACCCTTAACTGGGATCTGATACTATCTTCAGGTAGATAGTGTAATATTTGAGTTAAATTGTAGAATACCAAGCTGGTTTCACAGAGAAATGCTTGGTCCAGGAAAAACCACATACATTTGTCGACTAGAAGTGTCAGAAGTGAAGTGTTCTGTGTGAATAGTAAAGGAGAAACACATAGGAGGAAGAATGAGGTTTTCTTACACAGGTTTCAACATATGAATTTGGGGGGGTACAAACACTGAATCCATAAAAGGCACTGGATCTAGTAGAATCTACTGAACCTCTAAAATCACCCTTCCCAAGATTAAAATTGTCATAAAAACATCTGGTTTTGGAATTTAAATTTTAATTTTAATATCATTTTTTCAATATACTTAATTCTCTTTGTCCCATAGTCAGGATATTTAGATATGGAAAATAAAGGAGGGTGGTGGGAATGACATCACCCACTATTACATTTTCAACATCTCATGAGTTAACTGGATGCAAATTATGTCTAGGAAAACCAATTCTAATTTCAAGGGTATGGATTTAGAGATCCTATTTATGTGCAATAGTAAAAAAAAAAAATGAGACTAATAAATCTTTCTGTGGTAAACAAAAATATCATTCTGGACTTCTGTAAGACTTATGTCTTATCCTCAAATCTCTGGACAAAAAACAACTTCAGTTCTTTTAAAAGATAAAAACTATACCAGGTCGTGAGTTACTTATAAAATAATGTCAACTAGCTTTAGATGGAAAACTGTTCCATTGATAGGTAAATATATTTTTAAAAAGAAAAAAGTTTTTCCCTCTATCACAGACTAGAAATCTGTGTTAGGCTGTTTATGCATCTTCATGTATTCCATCTGTTGTTTGAAACAGTATTTCACAACATGGTCCAAGATGGCTGCTCTATTTCTAGCCATTATATTTGCATTTTAGCAACAGGAAAAGGTAAGAGACAGAAATAAGGTGTGGCCTACCCTTTTTTTGTGTCTGCCTTTTTAAAACTAAAATAAGTGATATGCATAAAAGTGCACAAGTTTAAGAGTACATTAATTGATGATCTATCACAAAATAAACATATGTGTGTAACTATTTCCAAGATTATTAATAAAATATTAATGGCAACCAAGAAGTTTGGTTCATGCCCCTTACCAGCTGCTAATCTCTTTCATTATAAAAATTTTACAACCCTCTGAGTTTATTCTAATAGCATGAATTAGTTTTGTCTAATTTTGAATTTTATGTAAATAGAATGATACAATATATATTTTTCAGTGTCTGATATTTTACTCAAAATAATGTTTGTGAGATTCATCAAAATTTTCATATAGAAGTAATATGTTCAATTAATAGATGTATTACCATGCAATATTATTAAATTGTGTGAATATTTGGTCATTCTAATGTTATACGTCCATTCTAATGTTGATGAATTGGATACCTGAAATTTTTCAGGATTGAATAATTATAAATAATTCACTACAAATATTCTGGTATACATCTAGTCAGTGATGTTTTCATTTCTTCTCAGTGTGGACTTAAATGTCAAATAGCTGGGACACAGATTATGTGTATGTTTGATGTGGATAGATGCCGTCAAAGAGTTTTTCAAAAGGAGTTGTACCAATTTTCACTCCCACCAGCAGCGCATGAGAGTTTCAGTTGCTCTATATCCTCAGAAATTAGCAGAGAAGAACTTTATAGTATCCTTTATAAATATTTTCAAAGACTTAAAGATAAATATGCTCATAATAAGTGAAAACATGCAGAATATGAGCAGATAAATAGAAACAATATGAATGGTCAAATGCAAATTATGTAACTGAAAAGTACAATACTTCAAGTTAAAAATTCACTAGATTGGCTTAACAGCAGATTGGAGATGCCAGAAAACTGGTCTGAGAATTTGAAGATATATCAACAGAAATCGTCTAACCAGAAGAACAGATGGAAGAAAATACGTAATAAATAAACAGACATGCTGTAATCTGTGGGACAATATAAAGAGATCTAATGTTGCAGAACTGAAGTTCCATAAGGAGAAGAAACAGAAAAGGGAAGAAAAAATATTTAAATAAGAATGGCTAAAACTTCCCTAAATTTGAAAAGATCAATGTACAGATTGAAGAAGCCAGAGAATCTCAAACCAAGAAAATCACATCTAGACCCATCATAGTTAAAAAGCTAAAAAACAAAGATAAACAGAATTTCTTGTAAACAGCCAAAGTCAAACAACATTTTACATGAAGGGATAAAAATAATTTCAGCTGATTTACAATAAACAATAGATACCAAAAAACACTAGAACAAAATTTTTCAAGTTCCAGGGTTGGGGGGATGGGGTAACTAACTGCAGATTTCTATATACAGTGAAAGCATCCTTTAAAAATGAAAGGAAATAAATAATTTTCAGATATATGAAGAAAGAATTATCAGCAAAACTTCACTATAAAAAATGCTAAAGGAGTGCCTTCAAAGTGACAGGAAATAAAAGAAAAATTCATATCTTAAAATTTCAAAAATAGTATAATTACTTCAGAATTTTTGTTTGTTAGGTTCATATGTTGGCTCTATGAGATATTGAAAGTGCTTAACATAAAATAAAAAATTTATATCTATAAATGCAGTTTATAAGGCCTAAGGGAATATAATTAAATTACAGAGTATACATTGTTTAAGGGAATTTAATTATTGCCAACCACAATAATTTAATATTAATCAAAGAGAAGTAAAGATTAATTAGGTTAAAAAGCAAAATAATAATACATATATTTTGCCCTTAACAACCTTATATAATCAAGATAATTTATAACTTTAATAAACTGATGCTAATTTTAAAGCCAAGCAATTCTAAACAGACCTTTTCCTTCACAAATTGAACATCAAAAACCTCATACCAGCTCTATTATTGAAAAGATGATAGCAGTTTTCAGAGAAATGAACAATAAAAGTCTATTTTCTCAAAGCACCCAGCACTTACTGTATAGTGTGACATGTAAATACCAGGGGGAAAAAACCCCAGTAGGGCATCCTGTAAAATCCGTTGTAAAAATGTTCCACAAATTTGATCCTCATGTCCACTTTATTCTTTCTATTATCCACACATGGCAGTCATTCAATTATATGTGTTAGATAAATGGGAAAGTCATTTAACTAGACACTCAAGCACATTCGCAGTTTGTTGCCTAGGCATGCTATGTTGGACAAGATGGAATATAGCTGCATGGGCTTTGAAAAGAAAGATGACTAGACTAGATCCAAATGATGATTCTGCTATCGTACTCTGGCTCACTTATGGTGTTTTTGAGGTTACTATGAAATGGTCATATATTTATTTCTTATCTCATTAGTTAAAAACTTCAAGAATTGATGTTGGTGTGTGGGCCAGTGTACAATCTAAGAAATACCGTCTTTATGTAGACCATATTTGCCTTGAGAATTTTTCCAGGCAGTTTTCTATGTGTTCTCCTACTTCAGTGCCCCATTTCCACCAAGCACTTATGTTTCTTTTTACTGATACACCATGCTCTGTGACTCCATCTATGGCTACAATACTCTTTTCCACTTATGTATACATATTTTCGGTGAGCCTGGCTAACACATTCTTCATTTTTTTTTATTGAAATAACTTTGGTTTATAACATTATATAAATTCCACATGTACATTTGAATACCAGTTTCAATGATAACCAGAATCATATTTTGCATCCCCACTTATTACCTGTTCATCAAGAAAGAACTAGAGTGATACAACCCAAACATTCTATAAGTAAATGTGGTAGCTTTACTGGTTGAGTGTTCTTTAAGTAACCATATATAAGGGATAGAAAATATTTGTGCCTATAAGATCAGCTATAAATAATCTGTATTAGAGAGAAGACTGTAGGAAACAAGCAGAAAAAGTCTCTGCCTTTCCATTTATTTCATACAGCACATTTGCTGGCATTACCCTGGATAGAGAAAAGTAAGAATTTTTCTAGAAAACAAGTTGGTCTATTTGATGAGTTATGTTAAACACTGATCACAAGATTATCACACAAACAGCTCCACTCATTTATTAAAAAATACTTTTGATCATTATAACACCTACGAAAAATGTAAGGTCCCATGTATTATTCAACAAAGATTAATGTGTCTATGCTAAGTGTCATTCTAAGTATTGGCAACACAAGGATCCCAGAAATAAAACTCACCTGCCTTCACTGAACCTGCATTTTAGTGTGTGTCATTGTAACTTGAATCCACACAACCAAACAGGATAAAAAATTGCAAAGATTGAATTTAAAGTTCATAGACAGTAGGAACTCTATATATTTGCTGTCAAATAACAGAGATACTAGAGGAGGCACATTGTAATAAGTACAAGATTAAAATAGACTTTTCTTAATTTACGAATTTTAACAAAAGGGGTATTTTTGATATTCCAAAGGTGAATCCATTTTTTGATAGCTATACTAGTTATCTATGATTGTATAACAAATCATCCCAACACTTAGAAGCATAAAATAATAATAATTTATTTTTTTCATAGTTTCTGTGGGTCAGAAAATTGGGAGCCACTCAGCTAGGAGTTTCTTGCTGGAGTTTCATGAGATCGTTCATGCTGTGGTCAGAATGTGGCTGGGGTTATGGCCATCTCAAAGACTTCACTCATGTATCTGGTGCTTTGTCCACGGTGACTTGAACAACTGGAGGCTAGAGCAACCAGAGCTCCCTGGGCATCTTTCTCTACCTCTATGTGGTCTCTTCCCATAGTCTCTACAGTGTGACTATAGAGTAGCTGAACTACTTACATGGAGGTACACAGCTCCAAAGGTAAAAATAGTGTTGTCTCTTTTGATCTAGCTTTAGAAAGCATGCTGCATCACTTCTGCTTCATTCTTTTGGTAGAAGCAGCTAAAAAGTTCTTCTTGGATTCAAGAGCAGAGAACATAAGCCCAGTCTCTCAAAGGAAGAACATCAATGTTACCATGTAAGAAAAGCCTGTGGAGTGGAATATATATCATATCAGAGTGCTTATATCTGGAAAAAGCTTTCTGCCATAGAAGCCAATAATACATTCAACTTCTCAGCATAACATTGCTAAAGTTTCTAAAGGGTCAAATTGCTTAATGTGTAGAGAAATAAAGTTATTAAAGAGATACTGGATACTGTTATTGGAACTAGAAAATATTTGGATCAACAAAATACATGCATAATTTGTGTAGAGAGATGAAGATGATGATGAGAAGAATATGGGTTATATTTCCAGTTATACAAGAACTCAAAGAATATCAGAAGAAGTGTAGACTATTAAATTTAGTAAATAAAATAAAAACAATTGCATTCAATATGGTGAATTGTGTGCAAGTACACAGAGTCTCTCTGAAAGTCAAGGAGAAGTCATCAGTGAAACTTTTAACTTTATAGAATCAGAATCGATTCTATAGGCAGCTCCTGTATTCTGATGGAGGATTGTAATTAATGTCTGAAGTTTTTGGTGTGGTTACTTGTTCTGCTGCTCTTGACATAGTGAATGAAATCCTGAGTCTTCCACACTTCATCACTACGGAATCTTTCCTTTAGAATTGTAAGAAAAAAACTCAGAATTCAATACTTGAGGACACATGTTAATATATATGTATACATTTTTAAAATTCATCTTAAAAATTAGGCAATTAAGATAAGAATGAATTTGAAACCCTACTATATGGATAAACAACTAGTAGTATTATAGATTAATAGAGAAGGGACTCGGGGTGGTAACAAAGCTCCCTTTAATGGGCTATTAAAGACTGCATCGTATTTGTTTTAAATGGTTATAATAGAAACCTATTGGATGGAGTTAAAAGGAGACATATTTGAGAAATAAGTATGAAGATGCATGCGAACATGAATATATGACTATGATGTGATTACACAAACATGGATATACATGTATATTATATTTGTGTGTGATATGTGTGTATGTCTACTCCAGACATTCAACAAAAAAAAGAAAAGATGGGGTAGTTTAAGAGAAAGTGAACTCTGACTAGAAAGTGGATCTGTCCTTTCAGCCATAGTTTTGAGTAACTAAGTGAATCCAATGAGTGATTCCACAGCTGACACTGTATTTCATTGATGACCTGCTTTGTGAGCTTAATGAAATTAGTATTTATAGTTTCTCAGACAAAACTTATAAAGAGCAAATGTATATTTGTGGGGTAAAATTCAGTGCACAAAGCAAAGGTGTTGATCCTTTCAGACCTGGATTCTACGAAGCTCAATGATCCAATCCATCCTTTGGCCTGAGCTTCAGCACAGTGATTTCTGAGTCCCAATTCTCTTTCTGTTATACTTTTCTTCCCTGGGAGTCATTATTCCCAAATTGTCTACATATGTTGAGAGGGGCCAATTGGTTGGAGAAAATACAGCTATTACAATTTCACCTTTTAGATCAAAATAGTGTTAATGTAATGTAAAACCTATTGGGATTAAAAGAACATGATCAATTCAAAAGAATTAGTGAGTTTTTTAATCAAATATTAAAAAGTCATATAGTGTGACATTTCTACATTAGGAATTTATTTAAGAAAATTCACCCTACTGAGAATTCTTATATTTGAAATGTTATAATGGTCATAGAACAAATTATTTAAAGCCATTGTAAAAGAATCAATTGTTTACAATCCACTAATATTTTGCAGACTACTATCTTTGCTGCCCTCTTCTTTTTTCACCATACAGTCACTCCTCCATGCAGAATATCTCCTCCACTGCAATGAAATCATATTTCAAAGATAACCGATACCTTTTATTTGCTGAGTATAACATCCTCTTTAGTTTCTCATCCAGCTCAGTCCCTTTGCAGTATTGGAGACTATTGGCTATCACTTTCTCTTTGGAGATCTTACATCTTTGGCTTTTTGATTATCTTTTTGATCTCTGAAATGTATCTTTGTCTATTTGCTGCAATTTCTAAATTCAGCTTCTGAAACTCCCTGGTGTGTATTCAATAATCTAGTCACTCAAAACATCTCATTGACGCCCTCTTAATAAATATGAGCCTTTTGGAAAGTTGTTGATTTTCTTGAAATATATACTTGCTCATTCCTATTCTTATACACTTTTGATGACCTTGTTTACCAGTAAAATTTCTGGTAATTCTTCAAGACCTTTATGCTAACTTTCCTAATCTATGACATCTTCCACTCTGAATTTAGGTAGAATTCTAGCACAGAAACTTACTCCCAAGACACCAGAAAGACTTGGCAAATAAGAGACATTCAATTTATGCAGTAGATCAACAAGGGCTTTAGATTCAGAAGTCTTATATTTAAATTTTAGCTCTCTCATGTCCTTAAAGTTAGCTTAATAAATCCTCCTCTGGAAGCCTTTGCTCTTTATAGGGAACAGTACTAATAATTTTACTGTAAGAGTTACATGAGATAATATAGGGAAATCACCTAGGACAAAGTCCGGAGCTTAGTAGAAGTTCTCTAACTGATTGCTACTACTTCCACTACTATTATTATTTCTCTGTTCCTCCATCTCTTCTTAATAGTAATCAATAATTGAATAAATTAAAATCTTAAAATGTCCTTTCTTTGTGAAGCTGTATCACAAATCAAAATAATCACTTTTCTATGAACAGAGATACATGGGCATAACACATGGGTATAATGCATTCTCTGAAATCTACTAGGAATTTGTTTCTGTCCTATTGGAGAAGGTCATCGAAGGACATAACCACTGGTTAACCCACGAGCTGGACCCAGGCAATCAAAGGCTCCTCACCTCCTCCCCTGTCTTTGGAATGTACATTCTGCCCACCGTTCCCACAATGGAAGCCATTTCAAGGACACAACCTTGAGAGAGTAATGTGTTGTTGAGATCACCTGGATAATATGTGGGACTGAACCCAGTTAAGGTTTCTGTATAAACTAGTAAGATTCTGGCAGACAGGTGTGGAGATCTACTCGTCTTGTGGCTACCCAAGGCAAGCCTCATATGTACGTAAATTCTCTTGTTTCTTAAAACTTCCACTTACCAATCTAGAGTGGTCTGCCTCTTTCTTGGTCTCTTCTGGACCTCTTTGACCTCCGTGTATGGGGGCTAATTTCAGATTTCACCTGGGAAATTCCTGAGATTGTGAACCAATACTACTGTGATGTCTTTAGTGGTTTGCCTGTTTACTGAATCCTTATCAAGTCAGAAACAATGCAAATACAGTAGCTTATCCTTAGATCATATTGGTCTATCCTTCCTCTATTATCTTCTCCCACTGACCCACAAGTAAATCTATCTGCAGCAACGCAACAATCCACATACCACAGTAGGTGATCTTGTCAACATGGCAGCATAGGTGGACTCTGAACTCACCTCCTCCCATGAATAAAACCAGGTTATAATTATTCTTAGGAAAATTACCCTGGAGATAGAACTGAAAACTGGATAAAAAAACACCCACAACAAGGGACAGTCCTGAGTGAGGTGGAAGAGGCAGAAATTTCTTCTGGAGAGAAAAAAAGCCATCTTCATGAGCTGTAGAGCTTCACAGCTGAGTGGAATCCACCCTAAGGTACACAGCCTTACCTGGAGAAGTGGTGACCTGAGAAGGAGCATGTTACCGCTGTAAGCATCCTTCAGACTCAGCACAACTGAGATGAGTCCCATAATACCTGGCTCTGCTGGCCATTAACTACAACAGGGAATATCCCTAGAAAAGCTATCAGATGAAAGCCAAAGAAAGCTGGCTCTTAAAGAGCCCACAAAATCACCTGTCTCAGAAAGCAACCTAAAATCACCAGAAAGAAAGGCTCACAGTCCTTTGGTGAAAAGAGACTTACTTGATAGGCTCTGTGTGTATGTGTGTATCTTGGTAAGAGGTGAGATCTCTCCAGAGAATGAGACATTGGCAGCAGCCATTGGTGTGACCCAATAAATACAGGTGTGCTGACATAGACACTGGAAGACACCCCTGGAGTTCTCCCCTTGGCCTGTTAGCCCAGTGGTCTGCCACACCCCCTTGAGTGCAGATTTAATCCAGTACAGCCAGGGAAAGGAGCCCTCCTTAGGGACTTGCCTCATCCAACAGCAAGCCCTCAGGCTACTTGTCAGCCTGCCCAGTCTGGGTGCTTTGATCCTGTACAGGCAGGTGAGTATGTCTGCCTCTGTGGGGCAGGGCCTGTGTGAAGAGCAGGTGAACTGTAGGGGACATTAGTGGAGAGTATGGGGGCCTCTGCAGTGAGGCGATGGGGTATGCTCCAGGGGGTTGGGAAGTGTGCATGGACCAGAACTGTGTTGACAGAGTGTGTGGTCCTGTGATGGGTGGCACTTATCAGAGACAGAAGATCTGTGCTTCACAAACAGCCACAAATGGAATCAGCCCCACCTTTCAAATCCTGAAACAATTGGGTGATCCCATGCCTCGGGCCAGCCCTACTCAGCTGCAACCCTAAGAGAGCTGACAACAACCTTGTAGGCCTGAGGCCTATAGCAATTGTAAGCCCCTGAGCCTAGCAACCAGCCACACTGGGTACCTACTCACTTAACAGAAAAACTGCAACAGAAGCGTGATATTAGACCTTGGAACCAACAGTGCTGAGGCTCCACAAACCCATTTACAAACAGCTGGCCAGGGGAGGAAAGCCTAGAGTCCCTAGGTACTGCAATAGAGCAACCCTGCTACAGTAGAAGGACACAAGTAGCCCACACAGAAATAAGCAATCCACCTGACAAAGAGCTCAAAAATAAATAAATAAATAAACTCATAAGGATACTCACTGATCTTGGGAGAAGACTGGATGAACACAGTGAGAACATCAAAAAAGAATTGGAAAATATGAAAGAGACTAATCAGAAATGAAGAACACAATACTGGAAATGAAAAATTCCCTAGAGGGACTCAATAGCAAAGTAGATGATACAGAAGAACAAATCAGTGAGCTGGACAAAAGATTAGAGGGAATCACCCAAGCTGAACAGATAAAAGAAAAAAGTATTAAAAAGAATGGGAAAAGTCTAAGGGAACTCTGGGACAATATCAAGTGCACTAACATTCGTATTATAGGCGTCCTAGAAAGAGAAAAGAGAGACAAAGGGACAGAGAATCTATTTGAAGAAGTAATAGCTGAAAACTTTCCTAACCTAAGGAAGGAAACAGACATCCTGGTACAGGAAGCACAGAGAGCACCAAATAAGATAAGCCCAAAGACCCCCACATCAAGAAACATTATAATTAAAATGCCCAAAATTAAAGATAAGGAGAGAATCCTAAAAGCTGCAAGAGTAAGGCAACAAGTGATATACAAAGGAAAGCCCATAAGGCTATCAGCAGACTTCTCAGCGGAAACCCTACAGGCTAGAAGAAAGTGTCACAACACACTTAAAGTGCTGAAAGGAAAAACCTACAGCCAAGAATGCTCTATCCAGCAAGGTTATCATTCAGAATGGGAGGAGAGAGAAAGAGTTTCCAAGACAAGAAAAAACTAAAATAGTTTATCACCAAGAAACCAGTTCTACAAGAAATGCTGAAAGGACTTTTAAGTGGGACAGAGAAGACCACAAATGGGAACAAGAAAAAGGTGTATACCGCAATAACAAAAATAATTATTGCGGTAAGTACAACATCGATGTCTGTTTAAACATTTGTTATTCACCTTCTCTTCTTATTCTCCCCTTCCTCTTTGAAAGTTTTAAGTATTTGAGAATTCATAAGAAAGACAATTAAATTGTTAAAATACAGATATTTTCACCAGTCCCTACCCCAGGCATTTAGTAGGACACAAAGTTAATGTGAGTTTTTTTTCCACAGTGACCACTAGCTGGAGAAACAAAAGAATCAGAGGAGAACTAGGATGAGAACAGAAGAATAAAAAGAAACTACTAAGTAGGCCTAGGAAGAAAGCAGTGCTCTGTCTCTGACTGAAAGAAGAGAACGGCCGACGTACTCAAGAGTCTTCTGCCTTTGAGAACAACTACACTTTATTTTGATTGGAATAACAGTCTTCCGCAATAATTATTAGTCTTTTTCAAGATTATCAGTAGGTAACACCGCCTCTGCAGAGAAATCTGTCAATCTCTCTCATTGCTTCTCATATAAATGCTTTGCCCATGGATATCTAAATATGCTCAAAACCTCCAAGGCCATGAGGAAATTTGACAGTACCTTAGCAATTTGAATAATTTCCTAGATGACTAACATTAACAAATACCAAAGTCCAATGCTCTATGTATTCTTTGCAGATTTGCTAACAATATTTTGATTATAATCATCCAGTACACTAACTCCAATGTTCTGAGCACCATAGACTTATGAAGAAATAAATCTTAGTATCTTGATGAATAATTAAGGATTCGGAGTTACCAGCCTTTTTATCCATTGATGATACTAAGTGATTTTTCAAGGCTAATGAATTTTAATTTGGATGTCATTACGTTGCTCTCTCTGCTTTTTCCTATCTGTTGCACAGAAAAATTCAATCTATTAAAGCTCAGTGCGGGGCAAAGCCAGGATGATCTGCTGGTAATTGCTGGTTGACAACGTTGCACAATAGTTGGTTTAGAAGAAATCTGACCTGGCTGATCTGGCATGGGAGCCTACTGAAATGCCACAAATCTTATTGCAGAATATAAATCAGAATTTGAATAACAGTAGTCACCCAGGGGGTAGAACAGTGAGATTATGTTTACCCAAGTGGTAAAGGCTTGGTTATAGAACCACTCACAACATTCATCTCAGGCAAATTAATTCGCTTAGACTTCTCCAAAGCCACTCAGCAAAGCTTGCAAATCATTGGAGAAACCAATGATACCATAATAAAGAAGCTGATCTGTTTAGCCATATATTATAGACTTCAGAGTCCCCTGAGCATGCTCCCTTCATGCATATCCACATAATCTAAGACTGAATCATGGTCAGAATGAAAAAAGAGACATTATTAAGAAAATACACAAAATTTTAAATAATTTTATGTATGGGATGGATGAAAGTAGTAAAAAAATGCTAAAAATTCAGCATCTGAGAGAAGGGAGAATGAGAGTAGTTTGTATTTTCTTGCAACTTTTGTGTACATTTGAAATTATTTCAAAATGAATTATAGAAAAACAATTATATCTCAAAGAATAAAAACATTCATGCACTATGATGTAAAATAATAACAACTAGTCTAACAACCAAATTGCCATAATAATTTTATTTTTAATCAAATCAACCTTAAAATCAAAGAGTAAATAGGGGCACAGTGTTATCTTTGCATTTATTATTGACCAAGTAAGTCTCAGTGAATGTAGTACTTATGGAATATATAATTATACAAAGAGGAATAATACATTTATGATATTTAAAACACAAGTCTTGATATAATTTTATTTTTTAAAAGAAGGACCTATACCTCATATTCTTGGGGAATGTACAATCAAGGCAGTGCACGACCCAAAGTATTTTTTCTATTTAAATACTGCTTGTATAGCTGCCCAGTACTTCAGTAGAAATAGGGACCAGGCATCTTTTGAGGTAAATTATGGTCATTAGGTATGAAATAGGAGCATCCACATCGCTGTCATCTTTGGTGCTGTTTGCAGCCTGGATATATCCTCACATGCCCTCCTGTCCCAGAGGACATGAAAAGCAGCCCAGGATGACTTCTGCACATTTAGTGCTTTCTTCTGTAATAATCTTCCAAATTCAGACTCCTTATTAGAGGAAGAGAAGACAAGCAAAATAGATGTTCAGTGCAGTGGAAAGAGCAGACAACAGACTCAACTGATGGATCACAATAGATATTAAAAAAAAAAAAACAGGGGCTGGCCTGGTGGAAAAGTGGTTAAGTTTTCACACTCAGCTTTGGTAGCACACGGTTCTCAGGTTCCGATACCCAGTCCCAGGTGCAGACCTACCACCTCCATGATGTGGCAGCACATACAAAAAATAGAGGAAGATGGGCACACACATTAGCTCAGAGCTAATCATCCTCAGCAAAAAGAGGAAGATTGGCAACGGATATTAGCTCAGGGCCAATCTTGCTCACCAAAAAACAACAAAAACACAACAACTTAGTTATTTTTGTTGTTGTGTTACCCCATTTTGACAAAATAATCATTGATGTTTTCATGAAGATTTCTCTTTCTCACTCACATACACATAACCGTTTGCTAAGAAATATGAGATTCTTAATTTCTGCTATAATTCAAATAAAAATTCTACATTTTTAATGTAAATTTCTTATTAAAATTGTTACATGATGTTGATGCCTTTTTCATTCATGAACTGTTTTATTAATTAGTTTATCGACAATGCTCATAGATTTTACTAAATTTAGCTCCTGAAAAACCCCTACTTTGCTTTGTCTAGTCAGCACTTCACTACTTTCTCAAAATCCAGCTCAAATCTTACTGCTCCATAAAGTTTGCAAGAGCATTTCTTCAGAAAGTAACCATCTTCTTCCAGAAACAGTCTGATTTCCAAAAGTTTGCTCCATACAACATTCTGATCATTGAGATGATATTTTTATCTATTTTATTTTTAATTAAGTTTGCAAAGCACCTCGTATTATATCCCTTCTTTTTGAGATTGAATAGGCACAGTCATTATTAAAAGTTCAGAAATTTTCCGAAGTAGTAAACCAAATTTGTTTGATCTAACCTAAATATTTCTAAATATATTTGATGATGGAAGCTTTCCTCCATCCGCTAAGATTTTTTAAAAATGTCTTGAACTGTACTTAATGTATCTCAACTTAATAAATGCTGTGGTATGGAAAGTAGATAAAATTAATTGGTGATTGATTTATAGACAACTTTATGACATTCTTTATTGGATTGAAATTGGCTAAGTTTTCTTATTTCCCTTATATATTTATCAGCACCTTGAGTATTCTTTCTAAGTTCTCACAAAATACCCAGCAAAAGACACACATAGAAATAAATTTAATATATATGTATATTTATAATTGAAGATGCACAAAGGCTAAAAATAAGAGATAATTTCATTAAAATTATATTGAAATATTTCAGACATAAAAATGGTATAAAGAGTAGTACAGAGAATAGTATATACATACAATTTAAGCTAATGGTTGAAGATCCCTGTATATCCCTCCCTGGTGGTATTTCATGCCCTCTATTTAGAGGAAATCACTATCCCAAAGTTATTCTTCCTCATTTACAAAAGCTTTTGAAATAATTTATTACAAACCCTGTATCCTTAAACAGTAAAGTCTATCGGCTCACATATTTTATACTTTATATAAATTGTTACACTGTATGTATTTTTATTAGTTCTCTTACTCATAATTATATTTTTGATATTCAGCTACACTGAAAATACCCCTAAAATTTATGCACACTTAATAGTGAATAGAATTATATTATATAAATGCAGTATAATATATGTATTTAATCTTTGGTTGAAGTATATTTAAATATTCTGATTTGTTGGTGCTGGAAATAATCTCTCTAAATATTCTTGAACACAGCTCCATTAGCACTATTGAATGCATTTCATTATCCTGGTGGGAGTAGAACTTCTGCACCATAATATATGTACACCACTAACTTTAGTTGTGTACCAGTTACTTGTTATTGGGTAACAAATAACCTCCAAGACGTTGTAGCTTAAAACAACCATCTGTATTCACTCACAAAACAGTAGGCTGGCTGGGATGACTGAGATAATGGAGATAGCTAAAATTGCTTAAACGCTGAGATGTCTGGATTCTCTGGTTTGTGAGCTCATGTACTCTAGTCCAGGAGTCAACAAATTATACACCGCAAACCAAATCTGACCTGTGGACTGATTTTATATGACCAATCAGTTATGAATGCTTCTACACTTTTTCAAAAAAGAAAGAAAGAAAACACAAAGAAGTAGAACTGAGTCGTTATGTGGTCATGAAAGTCAAAATTATTTACTAGGTGATGCTTTACAGAAACAAAACAAAATAAAACAAAAACAAAAACTTTGATATTTACTAGGTGATGCTTTACAGAAACAAAACAAAATAAAACAAAAACAAAAACTTTGAT
>NC_060287.1:22076442-22100384 GCF_021613505.1 Equus quagga
TGCTTTACAGAAACAAAACAAAATAAAACAAAAACAAAAACTTTGATGACTACTGATAGCTAGCTGGGCCACTTCAAATGACAGTGTCAAGGTTGTCATAAGGAAGGGAGAGGGCAAGCCCCAGTGACAAAAACACTCCGCAAGACTCTGCTTGTGTTAAGATTGCATATGTCTCAATCATGAAAGCATTCACTTAGCCAGCTCCAACAGAGACCCAGAGAAGTGTGGTCCATTGAAAGTCATTACTGCAATATTCTACTAAAAGTGGGCATTGTCAATTGGCTGTCCAAATTTCTTGTAATACTGTTCTTCTCTATAAGTAGTAAAAAAGGGTTCCTATTGTTCCTCACCCTCTGCACTACTTGATATTTCAGACTGAAAGACTTTTGCCTAACTGATATGTATAATTGTATCTCATTGGAATTTTCTTTTCCATTTCCCTGAATATTAGGTAATTTCAGTATCTTTTCATATGTTTATTCCCAATTTGTATTGTCTAATTTGTGAATCTTTTGTTCATATCTTTAATTCTATATTGGCATTTTAAAAATTAAGCCTTTATTTAATTGGTTTGTAGGAAATTTTTATATAAGTTCCACATTTTATATGTCCCAAATAACTTATTCCTATTTTCTCTTGTCTTTTTCATGTTTGACAGTATATTTTGATATAGATAAGTTTATCATTGTTATGAAGAAAAATGTATTGCTCTTGTGTTTTCTTTGAGAAATTATTTCCCTTCCCAAGGTCATATAAATATTTTCCTATAGTTACTGCTAATATTTTTAGTTTTCCTTTTTCACACTTAGATCTTTAACATAACAAGAATACATTTTTGTAAAGCATTTTTTTATACAAACCCAGTTTTCCCCAAAGGAGAAAAAATTGACCAAACAATATTAATTGAAGATTCTGCTACCTCTAAATTGATAAAAAATTCCAATTTTGTCAAATGTACCTTTTTTGTACAACTGGATTAACTTTAATTCTATTCTACTCTGTTAGTCTGTTCGTTACATCAATATATCCTATCATCTCAATTATGATAGCTTTATAACATTTCTAGTAAGACTAGATTCTGTATCTTGTTATTTTTTCTCAGAATTTGCCTGTGAGTTTTATTGATCTGTGGTGATCTTTGGTGACACACATATACAAACACATACACACACATATGCACAGACACAAACAAGCAATTTATTCAAGTCTTGGGAAACTCCCAGTTGGGATTGTTAGTAGAATTGTAATGACTTATGGTTTATGGTTTAATTTAGGAGATGTACATATTTATAATATTGAATCTTTCTATGCATGAACGTGATGTATCTGTTTATTTATATAGAAATTCTTTAATGTCTTTTAACAAAATTTTATAACTTTTTCCATTTGGGTGCCATACTCTGCTACTACTGAGAATTTGTGAACTAGAATCTGGCTCAGTTTTAGAAAATGATTCACATATATTTTAGAAGAATGTATGTATATACATATAATTTATAGCTTCAGGGTTCCATATACATGTATTTGATCAAAAGTTTTAATTGTGCCATTAAATCTCCACTATTTTTTCTTACTTTCACTCTACTCAATCTAGGAATTACTGAAATGGTATTACAAAGTTACCAAAGGGAAAGGTGATTGTGAATGTCACTTTCTTCTTGAATTCCATTAGCTCCTTTCATGTTTCTTTATACATTTTGAAGCTCTGTTACTAAGTATATTGAGGTTTATTGATAATTATATCTTCTTAATGAACTGAACTACATATCATTAAATAGAGAAACTTCTTTCACTTAAGGATACGTTTTTGCTTTAGAATCTAATTTGTCTGTTCTTAATTTAGCTATTTTAGATGGCTTTAAGTTCATGCTCATGTGGTATATATTTTTCTATCTTTTAATTCATGTCATAGCCTGGGTCTATCTCTTATATGGGATATGATAGATTTTGTTAAATATAATATTACAAGCTCTGTCTTTACTGATAAATTTAATATAGTTACATTTATTGTAAATAAACTGGCAAGTCAGAATTCTTTTCTACCATCTTGTGTAGAACTTTTTATTTGCTCTTTTTCCTTTTCAAATCTGCATTTTTATTTTTTATTTATTATTTTAATTTTTTTTTTTAAGATTAACCACGGGGCCAGCCTGTTTGGATTTTTAGAATTCACTTTTGAGGTGTAATTTACACACAAAAAAGAAAAATTCTCCATAATCTTACTTTGTCAGAAAAAGTCTCTTACTATTTCACTAATCTATAACTTGGCTAACTATTTGTTCAATTCGGAATATAAGCCAAAATTAAAATACAGTTTTTTTCTACTCAGGACTCGAAAAAACAATTCCAATAGCCTAAACTGGGACTAAACTCATTTCCTCCGATTCTTATTTATTTGTTTTTCTCCTTTCATGTGGTAAACTTCTGATATTTCATTATCTATTACCCCACAATTTAAGAAAAATGCCAGCCTTTCTCTGATAATGGTCTTGTGATGCTACAAGAGTTGATACTGTTGGGGCCGGCAGAGTCTTTGCCCTCTGAACTGAAGCTCCTCACCAGCAGAAGGGGAGCAAAGGGGAAGGAAGATAGACTGTGATGAATGGTAGCTGTGGAGAAAGGAGAGGCTTGAGGAGGTGATTTTGTTGGGTGAGCCAATCAACGTGATGAGAGATTTCATTCCCAGATCCTAGGCTCTTGCTCTCTTCCGCAGAGACAGAAGTAACAGTGAATGACTCCACTTCATAAATCTGCTCTGCCTTTTCTGTTACATTTTTTTATCCTCTCCTTTCTTCCTTTGGATTGCCCAAGTTTTTCTTTATTTTTCCCTAAAGATTGGCCCTGAGCCAACATCTGTTGCCAATCTCCATTGTTTTTTTTCTTTCTCCCCAAAGCCCCCCAGTACATAGTTGTATATGAGAGTTGTAGGTCTTTCTACTTCTTCTATGTGGGATGCTGCCTCAGCATTGGCCTGATGAACAATGCTAGGTCCGTGCCCAGAATCTGAACCAGTGAACCTTGGGCTGCCAAAGCAGAGCATGCAAATTTACCCACTTGGCCACGGGGCTGATGCCCCCAAGTTTTTCATTCTATTACTTTTGTTTTCTCTTAGAAAATTTTTATGACATTTTTATTTATTCATGGTTATAGATTAAATTTTAATACTCATACTTGAGTAGTCTAAACTTAATTTAGTCAACTAAATCCTCCTCCCAGACACTAGAATAATAGCTTATTTCAATATACATCAATTGGTTGATAGCGAGTTATATTCTATCAAAATTTTGATGATAATAATGTAACGTCTTTTGCTTATTTTATTATTATAGAGATGTTTGGTTTTTTACTAGCTAAAAGGTATTCCCTCCCTCCTTGAAATGCTTTACAGATGTCTCTTTTTAGTGGCCTGATGTTTTATTATAATGTTCCTAAGTCTGAATATAATTTTCTATAACCCATTTGGAAATTACAGTTATTTCTTAATCTGATAATTTATATACTGTGTCAGTTTTAGAAAAATCATCAGTCTGAATTCTTTGAATACTGCCTAATACCACGTGTGTTCTATTATTTTCTTCTGGAACTCCAGACAAACATATATTTATGCCATTCTATGCTTGATGTCTCTTGACTATTCTTGCCCAACTCCTTGTCCTTTTTAGTGCTGAATCTACGTGGCATTCCGTGCACAACTTCATATATTTCTTCAAGTTGATTAGTTCTCTTTTTGCTTGTGTAAATTATCTATTTGGATGCAAATTGACTTCTGTTATCTATCTTGTATGTAAAATTGTTATGAATTTCAATTATACTACTAGTAAATTATTGAAGTTCTTTTTTTTTTGAAGTACAATTTTTTTGACTGTAGTATATTCCCTTCTCAAATTTTTTTGTTAAACTTTTACTCTTTTGAACAAATTATTTTCTTTATCTTAAAATTCAAATATCTGAAGATATTAGAAGGTATTTCTGTTGTTTATTTTCTCTGCTGACTCTTCCAATTTGGGCTTATTTTCCCATGTTTGAAGTTTTGATTCTTTAATCAGGGAGGCTGATTTTAATCTCTGGGAAATCTGAGAAGCCTGAGTTAAGGATGTTTCCTCACAGAGGATCTTTGTTTGTCTCTTCTATATGCCGTAGAACCCGACTGACTCTCACTCAAGAAATACTTTGAATTCATTGCCAGCTTAGAGTTTCCTGACATGCTTGGATTTCAAAGTTTATGTATATACATATTTATTTTACATGTCTTACATTTCATATGTATACACACTTCATAATTTCATGTGTGTAAATCTTTCATTTACTATTCAAAGGAATTTTTATTAAAATCATGTACTATCTTAGAAAAGGTAAAACTTGCTATGTAGAAAGTGCTACTTCTGTAGTTTATGGCCAACAATGACACGCAAAGCAAGTCAATATAAAGAAACACATTTTACCATAATAAAAACATTCCATTCCATATAATATAATAATTTTTATTTAAATGGAACTAATTTAAAAGTTATGTAGAAAACATATGTAGCATTTAAATATATTTTTAAATACACTCTCCTAAATTTAAGTGAAAATAAAAATTTTTAAATATATTTTATACATATTTTCACATTTTAGGATATTATATGTTCATATTTTTATTAAAGTTACTATCATGCATAATTTACTTTTACTAAATATTCAAAGATAAATGAAAGAACTTTCATCAGAAGGCTGCATATGTATAATGACTTTAAACTTTCAATCAAATAATAAACAAGAACAGAACAGTTTCCAAGCCTGATTTTAATAGTATATTAAAATATACTAGGTCTGCATAGTTAAGTTAAAAGTTGCCTAAGTGAAAATACTTTGGGATGTCAAGAACAGACATTAACAATTTTCAACATGACTGTGATATTCCCCAGTTTTAATTCCACATTATCTCCCTTTAGATAGAACTATTTCCTATTTACATGGTTAGATAAAATAGTAAATTTGTGGAGCATTTGCAAAACAATAGTAATTGTGCAAGTATTGTACATCATGAGGTTTGCAAAACTTTAATATCATGTCTGTCAGATACAAAAATCATTGAAATTCATGCACTTTAGCTGCAGATTTTTAAAAATACGTTCTAATGCTTTTTCAATATAAACTGACATAGCTCATGTTGCATGCCCTGCCCCATCAGCCAAAATATATTTTTAATATTTTTTCCTCAGATATATTGATTCCAAGGTACTTGTTTGGTGATATGATTCCATCATGATTTGGTCCCAAAACCACACACGTTTCAATATTCTCTGAGATTCATTAACCTCTTATCCCCCAACTGATGTACCATTGGCATATGAACATGGCTTAAGGCAATTTATATGCAGGCTAAGTAGTACAGAGAGTGAGGCAATTATCGCAGTTAGTTATCTACATCAATTAAACTCACCTTCAAGTTGCTGTCTTCTCCAAATCGTTTGATGAACATATACACAGGTAAAGGGTCCAATTAAAATTATAATTCTCTCCATTCACCAGGTAACACTTTTCTTCCATCATAGAGAGAAATCATCTGAAAGATTACAATTGGAAATGAGTAAAAGCCTGTCATTCATTCACGTAGGACAGTGATTCTCAACTTTTCTGTGCATCAGAATCATCTGGAGAGCTCGTTAAAACAGATTGCTGGGCCCCACTCCCAGAATTCCTGATTGAGTGGGCCTAGGGTAGAGCCTGAGAATTTGTGTTTCTAATGAGTTCCCAGGTGATGATAATAATGCTTTTCTAGGTCCCACACTTTTTGTTGCGTGTGTGGAAGATTATCCCTGAGCTAATGTCTGCCACTAATCTTCCTTGTTTTGATGAGGAAGATTGGCCCTGAGCTAACATCTGTTCCCATCTTCTTCTACTTTATATGTGGGACGTCCGCCACAGCATGGCCTGATAAGCAGTGCATAGGTCCATGCTCAGGATCTGAGCCAGCGAACCCCAAGCCACAGAAGCAGAGCATGTGAACTTCACCACAGGCTACTGGACTGGCCCCCTAGGCCCCACACTTTAATAATCAGTGACCTACGTTACTATTAGAGAATTGATCATGTTGTAACCTTCAGAGTAAATAAGGAATATTTACAACACACTCGCATCTTCAGAGAAAATCTAGCTCTGTGTATGTATAAATCAGGGGCTTAGCCTTCCTCCTTGCAATCAGCTAATAGCTGACCAGCTCTGTTAAATATTAATTAAGTTGCTGACCTATCTTCCTATTGTATTTCTCCAATTGTGTATGATAAAAAAAACTGTTGACTGAAATAATCACTTGCTCAGAGTTTAAGACTTACAATTCTTTAGAATGTTGAATCAGTTCTACTAAATGGTTTCTCCATTAAAAACATTTAATATAAACCAAAAGTGTTCAAGAAACTCTGCAAGACAGGTTTTGTGACTCAGTTAGGAAGATAGATCATCAAATAAACACTTTAAGGTGTCTTTTTGACAGAAGTAATTGACTACCATTGTCTGCTTAAGAAAAGGAAAGCTGAGTCTCATAAATAGGTAATGATATATTTATATATGTGGAAAGAGGCTAAGGGCAAAGTAGAGGGCATATCCAGTCACAGTGATGCATTCCCTATAGCATCAGAAAACATTCTAGATTTCATTAATTCTGGGACTGCTCAGATTTCTCCCAATTTGGAGTTAACACATAAAATACAGAGTGCCCAGTTAAACTGAATTTCAAATAAATGAGTATTTTTTAGCATAAGTATATCCCAAATATTACATGAAGTACGTTTTACTACAAATTATTTGTTATTTATCTGAGCACCAAATTTAATTGAATATTTTTGTTTGCTAAATCCGGCAACTGTATTCTAATTGGACTTGCTCGTATGAAAGGTTGGCAGGAGCCATATGGGTATATATATCTAGTTATGAGTAAAATATTTTTCTTTTTTTCCTCTAAATATGCATGCAGTATATGCATATGCATCATATGCAGTATGATGTAGTGTTTAATCAAGGAAACAGAACTCTTTTGAGTATTAGCAGCTTATACATCTGTTGGAGAAGCTGACGAAGAGAAAGTCCAAAACGGGAAAGTTACTAACCAATCTCTTGAAACATTCATGTAGTTTGTAAAGTCGAAACTAGCCATAAAATCTGGGAAGCCAGGCATGTCGAGGTGCTGGAGTGAGACTGCAAAAGAAAGCTGGCGGAGAAGCTTATGGAAAGCTCTTGTCTCTACCTTTGGAGATGAGCCTACAGGAACCAAGGATATTATGGCCAACTGGCGACTGAATATACAGGATAAAGATCGAGAGGTAAAAGAGCAAAGTTGGAATTGGAGATAGAGATTTAAGAATCATGCCCTATACTGGACCTATTTATACTCTTATCAGGCACTACTACAAGTTATTAAATTGTAAACTCCCTTTTAGTAAGGAGATGAGCCTAATTGAATCCTCACAGCCATGTTTTGTTATTTCAAAACACTAAGGCTTTTTAGCTACACTCCGTAGGTTTGGATAGGTTGCATCAAAGCTATATAGGGGAAATAGAGAACAAAGAGCCAACTGGTTTGGTGGGGAGGGCACGTGTCTTTTTTGTACTTTGCTAACTCATACTTTCTTATGGAAACAAGATTAGAAGAAGCTGAGGTGAAGACATTGAACCTCCTCACTGGCAGGTGTTGATGAAAAGTAAGGTGCATCTTCTACGTCTCCCAGCCCCTCCATTTTGGCATAATGCCAAAAGAATATTCCACATATATGAGCATAATATAGGCTATAGTCTATTGAAAAGTTTGGTTAAATTGGCTAGTCAACTCAAACAACCATTAAAATCAGGCAACTAGTTTGTATTTTCCTGTTATCTGAGCAGCCTGGGCTGCTCAGTCATAGATCAACCCAACACTGTGTTGGCTGTGTTCATTCTGAGTCTGCAATTTAGTCCTTTCAATTCATTCTCTCAAGAAAAAAATCAGTCAAATAGTAGATTACTTTATAGTTAAATTACAATCAAAATCATCTGAACAACTTAATCCTCGGCATTCTGTCATTTTTTAATATCTATGTTTTTTAAATTGTCTAAAATGTACTGATTTAATAAGGTTTTTAAAAAAATCTAGTAGTTTTATCTTGTACAAGTGCATAGAACATACATCAGTTTAAGGAATATTAAAACTATTGAGATGCTAACAATAGCAAGTACTTATTTTAGTTGTTTCAAACTCTATACTTTTAAACGATCTTGGATTTTTTTACCAAACGCCAGTTTCTTGGAAGAAGGAATGACTTATTTCACAGGTGGAGCCATTAGTGCTGCATAATATGAATCACCTGATACTTATATAATGCAGAGTATGTCCTCAATTATACTCCATCACTTAGTGTACAAATAGCCTGCTTACGAAATAGTCTTTTCATTAGTATTGCTCCACAACGTCTACATAAATTGAAGCTTTCTCAGTGTCTGGAATAAAACGTCAGTTTTAAAATGTCTGCACCACCATCTTCTATTACAATGGGATCAGAGAACTATCACAAAGTAAACTAATTTAGAAGATATTATGAAATTATTAAATTGCTGCAATGTTTTTTAGAGATTTTTTTTATTGTCTCTGCTTTTGCTTATACAAATAAGTATACTATGACACTATTTATTAGTGATACGTTTATAAATATGTTCTAATAGTATTTTTCCTGTAAAATTTATTAAGCAATTTGTTGTTCTTTAAAGGTTGAATAAAATAAAAGGATATGTGGACCCTTTTCACAGTGCACCATTCCATTGACTATCTCCAGTCTATTATTTCAAATTGAATGGTAATGCATTACAGCAGCAGCCGTTCATCGAACAAGCTACTCTTATCTGCACACTTTTACTATTGATTACTAGGAAAAGAAGAACACATTTTTGAGATAGAAATTTTGGTTACTTAGCAACAAACAAAAGATCAAATTCAAGGATTTAAGACAATAGAGAGGAGATAAACACAAGTATGTATGAATGAACTCCATAAAATATTTGTTTGAAATAGAAAAGTGCAAACTGTTAGTACCTTCTACTGGCTGCCCTGAAGCTTGTTGGTGGGATTCACAATCTTTTTCCTGCTTGCCCACCATTCCCAACTCATAGATCCCCACTAAGGGCCAGGAGCTCTTCTTCAGGCTGTTTGTTACATGGCTAAGTGAAGATTTACCTCTCAGTATAGATAATTCCTGGAGCATTTAGTCCACATGGAGAAAAAGCACCAAACGGAAAAAGAATCATAAAATACATCTGAGGCTCTGTCCTATTTACTTCATTTCTGATAACACCCCAATTTAAAGGAGAACAACTCATTTAATTCTAAAAAATATTAACTTCATTCATTTTATACAATGAAAAATTCATATAAGTATTTTTTGTCTTAATAACTCTAAGTTGCTTTTGATATATATATACCACACACATATATATATATAAATCACAGTCATACATTTATAATTTGTATACGTGAAGACTGTAAATGTTAAAATTATAGTGATTATATTACAATATTTAATCAACAAATGTAAAGAAATGATTGAAACAGAAGACGGCATCTCTCTCCTACTGTCAAACCTCCCAGTGGTTTTAACATCTTGTAAGAAAGATTCCATCCGGTAAACCCTAAATTTTAAGCAGAGATGAGAGAAAGCATATTTAAATAGTATCTATGTCTATCATATATTCTAAGTTTACCTCAGTGGACTTGCTTGAATTTAAAAACAAAATGGGAAAATGATTTGTCACTTAAACATAAATATGTAAGAAAACCCTAATGACTTTTGGCACATATTCTCCAATTTAAGACTCACATATAATTTGCAGAAAAAATAGATACTCTAGAGGCAGGATCATAATAGCCACCATAGTTTCTCTACTTCCTATTAAACCTTCATTCTTTAAAAAAGTAATGAAACAGAAAAATTAACAAATGGGTCTTCCTTCAATGTTGATCTCAACGTAGTTTTTTTAATCTACTTTGGAAGACAGCCAGAAATACATGGCAGAAGTTGTTTTATTTTATTTTGAATAAAACAGAACCTAAGAGGGAACACTTTCAGGAAAGTCCATGAATTATTTAGAGTCATTTTTTCAGAATGTTTTAAAATTAGAGTAATCTAGTCACAGTTGATGTGCCTTTAGGAAAATTCCTTAACATTTCTCTTCTATTTTGTAAAATGACATAATTGTGTTTTGGTTAAATGAGTTAATATGTAGGTAAATTTACATATAGAGACCTGCCGCAGGGCAGTTTTAGGCAACACACAGATGTATGGACAGAATTAGGTCAACAGAAGTTTGAGAGCCTCTGTAGAACCAGGCAGGAGGGCAAGGTTAGTACAGCATTCGTAGAAATGTGACTGGGATTTTCAAAATTGTAAAGCCATAAATTTTACCCATAGATGCACAGGCAGTCAATGTAAGGTGTCCTCTCTGGAGGAAATGAGGCTAAAGGACACTTCAGGCTAGAACAGCAACCCACCCTGTTAAGCGAGCAGATCAATCAGTGCTCTGAAGAATGGTGCAGTCCAAGATGTGGAGGTCTTGGAAATTTTGGTTCTGACAATTTGGCAATGATCTCAAACACTGCCCTCCAGAGGATGGTTGAAAATCAAGACTTTGACACTGATAATGGAACTACAATCAGCTGATTAAATCACCCCTTCCTGAGAAATGAAGCCATGATGTGATAATCCCAGATTTATGTTACTGATAACACTTGGTCTGGGTAATGAACAGTAGAGAAAAGAGAATTAAAATATTTGTGATCCAACATCAAGGTGATGACATAGGTTGACTCTGAACTCACTTCCTCCCACAGACACAGAAAATCTACAACTAATCTTGGAACAATTACCCCTGAGAGAGAACTGAAAACTGGATAAAAAGAACCCCCCTCTCCAACAAGGGACAGTGCTGAGTATAGTGGAAGAGGAAGAAATTCCTTTCTTGACAAGAAAAAGTCACCTTATAGCCACTGAACTACATGGCCAGCCAGGAGCAACCTTACAGTATGAAGCCTCGTCTGGAGGAGTCGGGGATCCGAGAGGGGGAGCTTTACCACAGTAAGCAGCTTTTGGACTCAGCACAACTGAGACAAGTGTCATAAAATCTGGCTTTTCTGCCTATTAACTACAATGGGGAATACCCCCAGAAAAGCTGTCAGAAATAAGGGAAGAAAAAGCTTATTCTTAGAAGGCTCACACACAAATTCACCTGTTTTGGCAAGCAACCTAAAGTCATTGGAAAGAAAGATGCACAGTCTTTTAGTGAAAAGAGACTCACTTGATAGGCTCTGGGTGAGTCTTAGTGAAAGATGAGACCTCCTCAGCCTGGGACCACCTCCCCAGGGACTGAAGCATTGGCAGTAGCCATTATTGTAACCTAACAACAGGCATGCTGACACAGATGCTGGTAGATGCCATTGGAGTTATTCCCCTGGCCTGTTAGCCCAGGGGTCTGCCCCACCCACTAGAGCAGTGATTTAATCCAGCTAGGCCAGGGCATGCAGCCCACTTTAGGGACTGGCCCCACCCAACAGCAAGCCCTCAGGCAATGAGTGTGCCTGCATAGACAGGATACCTGGAACCTCTGCAGCCAGCCAACTGGGCCTGCCTATTTGGGGCAGGACATACACTAGGGGTGGGCTTTGGTTGGTGGAGTGTGTGGGGCCTCTGCAGCAGGGTGACTGCATTCACTTCAGTGAGTAGAGGCATGTTCATGGCGCAAGACTATGTTGACAGTGTGTGTGGCCCTGTGGGCAGTGGGCCCTGTCAGCTGTGGTAGGCTTGTGGTTCTCAAACAGCGACAAAAGGGATTGACCCCACCTTCCAAAGCCTGAAATAATTGGATGCTCCTGTGCCTGGGCAGCCCCACTCTGCTGCAATCCTGAGAGACCTGACAACAGCCTTGCAGGCTGGAGGCCTATAGCAATTTTAAGTTGCTGAGCCTAGCAACCAACCCACTGGGGGCCTACTCACTTAACAGACAACTGCAACAGGTGTGTGCTATTAGAGCTTGCAGCCAACTGTTCTGGGGCTCCCCACACCCAATAAAGTGACTGAAGGGACCATAGCATTCACATACAGCTGAGCATTACAACCAGTTGGCCAGGGAGACAGCCTAGACTCCCTGGGCACCTGCAGCAAGAGCAACCCTGCCACAACAGAAAGACACACATAGCCCACACAGGGGACATTCCAGGGAAAATTTGGAACTAGTGAAGAGAGGGAAGCACACTGCTGGGCCTCACAAGACACTCTTATATAAGGCTGCTTATTGGAGATTGAAAGATGTAGCTAACCTACCTGCCACACAGATATAAGCACAGAGAAAGAGGCAAAATGAAGAGACAAGGAAATACATTCCAAATAGTGGCACAGGACAAATCCTGAGAAAAATAACCAAACAAAACAGAAATAAGTAATCTACCAGATAAAGTTTACAAACTAATAGTCTTAAGGGTGCTTGCTGACCTTGGGAGAAGAATAGATAAACTCAGTGAGAACTTCAACAAAGAACTGAAAATATTAAAAAGAATTTGTCAGAAATGAAGAATACAATAATGGAAATGAAAAATTCACTAGAGATACTCAATAGCAGAGCAGATGATACAGAAGAATGGATCAGCGAGCCGCCTGAAAGACTAGAGGAAATCACCCAAGCTAAACAGATAAAAGAAAAAAGAAATAAAAAGAATGAGGACAGTCTAAGGGACTTCTGGGAAGACATCAAGTGCACTAGCCTCTGATGTATAGTTTTCCCAGAAGGAGAAGACAGAGCCAAAGAGGCAGAGAACGTATTTGAAGAAATAATAGCTGCATGGGGCCAGGCCCATAGCCAAGTGGATAAAGTTCCACACACTCTGCTTAGGTGGTCCAGGTATGCAGATTCAGATCCTGGGTATGGACCTACTCCACACATCAGCCATGCTGTGGAGGCATCTCACATACAAAATAGAGGAAGATTGGCATGGATGTAAGCTCAGGGTGAACCTTCCTCATCAAAAAATAAACAAATAGATAATAGCTGAACATTTTCCTAACCTAAGGAAGGAAACAGACAACCAAGTACAGGAATCAAAGAAAGCAACAAAGATAAACCCAAAGAAGCCCACACCAAGACACATAATAATTAAAATGTCAAGAATTAAAGGTAAAGAGAGAATCCTAAAAGCCACAAGAGAATGCCAGCAAGTTATATACAAAGGAAACCCCATAAGGATATCAGCTGACTTCTCAGCAGAAACATTATAAGCTAGAAGGGAGTGGCATGATATATTTAAAGTTTGAAGGAAAAAATCTACAGCCAACGATACCCCACCCAGCAATGTTATCATTCAGAATGGAAGGAGAGAGAAAGAATTTCCCAGACAAGTAAAAACCAAAGGAGTTGATGACCAAGAAACCAGCCTTATGAGAAATGCTAAAGGAAGTTAAGTGGAAAATTAAAGACTATAAATAGGAATAAGAAAACTATCCAAAAGACCTCCAATAAAACCACTGGTAAAGGCAAATATAGAATAAAGGTAGCAGATCAACCACCTATGAAGATAATATGAAATTCAAAGACAAAAGTACTAGAATTTATCTATTTCCATGATAAGAGGGTAAGGAATACACATGCACAAAACAGACATTAGATAGGAGGGGAGTAAAAGAGTAGAGCTTTCAGCAAGAAGTCAAACTTAAGAGACTATCAACTTAATAAGGGTGCTATATACACAGGCTATTACATATGAACCTCATGATAATCACAAAACAGAAACCTATAATAAATAAACAAAAGATTAAGAGAAAGGAATCCAAACATAATACTAGAGAAAGCCAACAAACCGGAAGGGAAGAAAGCAAGAAAAGAAGAAACACAAAGAGAAGAACTACTAAAACACACAGAAAAAAAGTGACACAAAGGCAATAAGTGCATTCCTATCAATATGTAATTTAAATGTCAATGGATTAAAGCTCCAACAAAAAGGCATAGGGTGGTTGACTGCATAAAAAAGCAAGACCCATATATATGCTACATACAAGAGACACATTTCAGGCCTAAAGTCACTCACAAACTGAAAGTGAAGGGAGGGGATAAGATATTCCATGCAAATGGCAATGAAAAGTAAGCTGGTGTAGCCAAAACTTGGATCACACCAAACAGACTGAAAAACAAAAACCGTAACAAGAGACAAAGAAGAACTCTACGTAATGATAAAGGGAACAATCTAACAAGAGGATGTAAGACTTATAAATATCTATGCATCCAACGTAAGAGCACGAAAATATATAAAGATATTATTAACAGACAGGAAAGGAGAAATAGATAGTAACACAATAATAGTAGGAGACTTTAACACTCCACTTACACCAATGGATAGATCATGCAAACAGAAGATCAATAAGGAAACATTGGCCTTAAATGATGCATTAGACCAGATGGACTTAGTAGATATATACAGAACATTCTATCCCCAAACCACAGAATACACATTCTATTCAGATGCAGATGGGACATTCTCCAGGTTAGACCACTTATTAGGCCACAAACAAATCTCAATAAATTTAACAAGATTGAAATAATACCAAGCATCCTTTCTGACAACATTGGTTTAAATTAGAAGTCAACTAAAGAATGAAAATTGGAAAAGTCACAAATATGTGGAGATTAAATAAAATGGTCAATGAAAAAATAAAAAAATGGCTGGAGACAAATGAAAATGAAAATATGCAATGCCAAACTTTATGGGATATAGCAAAAGCGGTTCTCAGAAGAAAGCTTATAACAATATAGGCCTACCTCAACAAACAAGAAAAATCTCAAATAAAGAATCTAACGTGTACTTAAAGGAACTTGAAAAAATAACAGTGCCCAAATCAGTAGAAGGAAGGAAATAATAAAAATCTGAGCAGAAATAAATGAAATAGAGACAAAGAAAATAGAAAAAAAAATCGATGAAGCTAAGAGCTGGTTCTTTGAAAAGATAAAGAAAATTGACAAACCTTGAGGTAGACTCACCAAGAACAATAAAGAAGGCTCAAATAAATAAGGTCAAAAATGAAAGAGAAGAAATTAAAATGGACACCTCAGAAATACAAAAGATTATAAGACAATGCTATGAAAAGCTGCATCCCAATAAATTGGATAATCTAGAAGAAATGGATAAATTCTTAGAAGGATACAAATTTCCCAAACTTAATCAAGAAGAAAAAGAGGATTTGAAAGGCAAGTCATCAGTAAGGAGATCAAAACAGTAATCAAAAACCTGCTAAAAAATAAAAGTCCAGGACCCGATGGCTTCCCTGGTTAATGCTACCAAATATTTGAAGAAGAGTTAATACTTATCCTTCTCAAATTCTTCCAAAAGACTGAAGAATAGGGGAAGCTTCCTAACTCATTCTATGCAGCCAATATTACCCTGATACCAAAACCAGACAAGGACAACACAAGCAAAGAAAATTATAGGTCAATATCGCTGATGAACATTGATGCAAAAATCCTCAACAAAATACTAGCCAATCGAATACAACAATAAATTAAAAAGATCATACACTATGATCAAGTGGGATTTATTCCAGGGATGCAGGAGTGGTTCAACATCTACAAATAAATCAAAATGATACACCACATTAACAAAATGAAGAATAGAAATCACACGATTATCTCAACAGACAGAGAACACATTTGACAAGATCTAACATCCATTTCTGATAAAAACTCTCAATAAAATGGGTATAGAAAAAAAGTGCCTCAACATATTAAACGATATATGTGTCAAACCTACAGCTAATATCATTCTCAATTGAGAAAAACTGAAAGCTCTCCCTCTAAGTACAGGAACCAGACAAGGATGCCCACCTTCACCACTCTTATTTAACATAGTATGGGAAGTCATATCCAAAACAATCAGTCAAGAAAAAGAAATAAAAGCTATCCAACTTGGAAAGCAAGAAGTGAAACCTGTCACTATTTGCAGATGACATGATTTTATATATGGAAAACCCTAAAGAATCCACCAAAAACTTTTGGAAATAATAAATGACTAGGGTAAAGTTGCAGGATACAAAATCAACATACAAAAATCAGTTGTGTTTCTATACACTTACAACAAAGTAGCAGTAAGATAAATTTAGAATACAATCTCATTTACTATTGCAACAAAAAGAATAAAATACCTAGGAATAAATTTAACCAAAGAGGAGAAAGAACTGTACACTGAAAACTATAAAACATTGTTGAAAGAAATTGAAGAAGACACAAAGAAATGGAAAGAGATTCCATGCTCTTGGATTGGAAGAATTAACATAGTTAAAATGTCTGTACTTCCTAAAGTAATCTACAGATTCAATGTAATCCATATCGAAGTTCCAATGACATTTTTCACAGAAATTTTTCACAAAAACTCCTAAAATTTATATGGAACAACAAAAGACCTCAAATAGCCAAAGGAATCCTGGGAAAAAAGAACAAAACTGGACGTATCACACTCTCTGATTTCAAAATATACTATGAAGGTATAGTAACCAAAACAGCATGATACCAGAACAAAAACCGACACACAGCGGCCAGCCTGGTGGTGCAGCCATTAAGTTTGCATGTTCCACTTTGGTGGCCCAGGTTTTGCCGGTTCAGATCCTGGGTGTGGACCTATGCACTGTTTGTCAGGCCATTCTGTGGCAGGCATCCCACATATAACGTAGAGGAAGATGGACACGGATGTTAGCTCAGGGCCAGTCTTCCTCAGCAACAAGAGGAGTATTGGCGATGGATGTTAGCTCAGGGCTCATCTTCCTCAAAAATAAACAAATAAATAAATAAATAAATAAATACAATTTTACAAACTAGACACACAGATCAATGGAACACAATTGAGAGCTCAGAAATAAACCCACATATCTTTGGAGAGCTAATTTTTGACAAGTGAGCCAAGAACACACAGTGGAGAAAGGAAAATCTCTTCAATAAATGGTGTTGGGAAAACTGGACAGACACAAGCAAAAGAATTAAAGTAGACCATTATCTTACAACATACACAAAAA
The DNA here is from genome assembly GCF_021613505.1 of Equus quagga. Taxonomy (NCBI): domain Eukaryota; kingdom Metazoa; phylum Chordata; class Mammalia; order Perissodactyla; family Equidae; genus Equus; species Equus quagga. The sequence goes on from NC_060287.1 coordinate 22,093,482, forward strand.
TTAATTCAAAGTGGATTAAAGACTTGAATGAAAGACCTGAAGCCATAAAACTTCCAGAAGAAAACCTAGACAATGCACTCTTCAACATCAGTCTTAGCAGCTATTTTCAAGTAACATTTCTGACATGGCAAGGGAAACAATAGAAAAAATAAATAACGGGACTACATCAAACTAAAACTATACAGCAAAGGAAACCATCAATAAAATGAAAACACAGCCTAATAATTGGGAGAAGATATTTGCAAACCATATATCTGATAAGGGTTTAGTATCCAAAATATATTAAGAACTCATACATCTCAACAATGAAGAAACTAACAACCCAATTAAAAAATAGGCAACAGATCTGAACACATATTTTTCCAAAGAAGATATACATATGTCCAACAGGCACATAAAAAAGATGTTCAACATCACTAATTATTAGGGAAATGCAAATCTAAACTACAGTGAGATTACCTCCTGCCTGTCAGAATGGAAATAATTGACAAGACAAGAAATAACAATGTTTGAGAGGATTTGGAGTAAAGGGACCTTCCTACACTGTTTGATGGGAGTGCAAAACTGCTGTAGCCACTATGAGAAACAGTATGGAGATTCCTCAAAAAATTAAAAATACAAATACCATATAATTCAGCTATTCCACTGCTCTGTATTTACACAAAGAACATGAAAACACAAAAATGTAAAGATACATGCACCCCTATATTCATTGCAGCATTATTCACAATAGCCAACACTTGGAAGCAAACTAGGGGCCCATCAAATGGGAAATGGATAAGGAAGATGTGGTATATATGCATGATGGATTACTACATAAAAAAAGATGAAATCTTGCCATTTGCGACAACATGGATGGACTTTGAGGGTATTATGCTAAGTAAAATAAGTCAGAGGGAGAAACTGAAATGCTGTATGATCTAATTCATAAATAGAAGATAGAAACAACAACAAACAAACACATAAAGACAGAGGGAGGAAGGAGAAATGTGTGATTAGACACATTTGTATGGTAATGGATTTTAATGACTCTTTGGGTGATGAACATGGTGTAATCTACACAGGAATAGAAATATAATGATGTACACCTGAAATTCATATAATGTTATAAACCAATGTTACCACAATAAAAAAATAAAATATTTGGAAAAATTTTAAATAAAGATAATTTTATTTAATTGTTTTAACTTTAATCTTTTTGGAATTTTAAAATTAGTGGACTTCTTCCTAGGAAATTCATAACAGTGTTGAGTTTATTTTTAAATTTGGGTCATTTATGTTGTTGTCATTTTACTCTTAGAGAACCTTTATGTTGCCATTTATTTTTGCAAAACCTTTAATGGGTTTATTGGATAATACAGCTGGATAAGAGATAGAACAGAGTGAGTTTTCTGCATATTTTTGGAATTAAATAAAATGATTATTCTTTTTCAGAGTAGCAAAAGTTAAAATTTCCTTTGTTAGTATTATGGGACTATATGAAGAAGATGCAGTATTAGGTTTTGAAGGACTTACTGCAGGAAAGTGGAAGAATTGTCCTACAAGAAGTTCATCTCTACTTGTGAGGGGCACTCGACCCTCAGACACAGTAGACTTTACAGCAAAGACCAACAGACTAAGAGAACAAAATTGGAAAGGATGTTAGGAAAGAACAATATGTCCCAGTCCTCAAGTGTAACTCTCCCTGCTTCTTTCCACCCTTTACATAGTTCTCCCCAGAGGATTAGAGAAACATGCCTGATTGGTGAGTTTGGTAGAAGAAACTGGATATTGTATGATTAAGTATTTCTTTTCTCTCCTTTTGAGGACTTGCCTCCATGAAGCTGGTGTTTATTTCAGTCTTCTTTGTCCCTATATCCAAGTTTGGCAAGGGCCTGTAATCCTTAAACTTTCCCTGTCACTAGGGAAAAGTAAATGTAATTCATGCCCACTTGCCTGCACGTCTAAACTTCATTCTCAAACTCAACGTTTAGTAGTATAAGCCTGATTTTTTTTCTTCATTTCCCTGATTTCTGCCTCTATTTTTCAACAGTTTTGGAACTTGGATGAGTAAAGAAGTCATACTTATAACTCGGAACTCAATAGCAATCATGACAATGGCAATTGCATGAAAATACTGAAGTCTACCTCTCATTATTTTTTCGTAATCTAGAAAGTTCTTTCCTATTTCTGTTGAATGGACACTTTCTTATTAATTCTTTCTGTTTCAGCTAAGCGTTATCACTACTATAATCTCTTCTGTGACTTTCCCAAGTGTTCCATTTTCAGTGCTTCCCTATTATTTGCTATATTTCTATATCATATCAAGAATCACATTCACTTGGCATGGCACATTTTCATGTCTGTCTTTGCCTTCTGGTTGTAGTTGTTATTGTTGTATTGATCTCTCTAGCACAAATCAAAGATTGTAAACCAAAGGAAGAATTCATAAATGGTATTCAATAATAAATACATTTCCCCAAACTTTACCACTTCTTCCCGAATTTTAACACAATTTTACTTTTAATTGTCTTCAGCAGAGTCTACAAACTATTTCCCAAAGGTCAAATCTGTCACTACTCCAACCCTTACTGGCCCGTTTTATTAAAAAATATTTCATAGAGAAACAGACACTCTCATTCATCTACATACTATCTATGACTGCTAAAATGACAAAGTTAAGTAGTTGTCACAGAGGACTTCAGGCCAGAAAAATCTAAAAAAAACGTGCAATTTGCCTCTTTACAGTGTCAAGGAGGAAAAACTTTCCTCTACACTCTTAAATGCCTTACCAGGGGCCCTGCAAATAAAACTAGCAAAAGACAAATTAGGAGAAAAGGCACATAAATTTTACAATATTTATGTGCACAGGAGTTCATAAAAAATAAGTGAAATTCATTAAAGGTGTTAAACTCAGGGGCTTATATACACTTTTAATGGAGGAAAGAGGTTTGGGATTTCAAAGGACAAGAAATTATGGAGAAGTGACTAGGAAATATATGGGGGAACTAATGGAAGATGAGGTCTGTTTATGCAAACTCATCTTGGTGACTCCCTGTCTTCAATGATAACAGTTGTTCTTCTCTCTCGGGTGGGGGCTTGGAGGGTAGTTTCCTGAAAGGGAAATTTACATCCTGCTTTTAGGCAGATAAAGGAGGGCAGAGAACTCTCCCCGTGTCTGTTGATTCTCAAGTGCCTTCAGCTCAAAATAATCCTTATGTCAAAGTGGCATATTTTGGAGTGGCATCTGCTGGACCCCTTCAACAGAAAGAATTTGCTGACACTTGCTTTAAAGTATGAAAGCCCCTTATTAAGGAATTTCAGGATAACATTCTAAAGTCTCTAGAGTTAAAATAACTTTTTCTCTTCCTGAAATATACCTTAATTTCTCAATATCCTCTTAAATCAATTTTGGCTACATTCAAGTCTAGCAATATTCTTTTTAATTTTCTTTGTCATATGCTTTAGTCTAGTATACGGCACTATACTATTTCTATTGGCATATTTTAAATAATTTAAGTATGCCTTTTCCACATAGAGATTGTCTTAACCCAGGTCCCCGAGAAAACTGATTCTGAGTCAAAAAAAAAAAAAAACCCACAGTGTACTATGTGCTTATATGCTACCACTTTGATGGTAGTGCAATCACAAGGAAGCAGGAAAGAGTACAAAATATAAATGAGACATAAGTGAGGAAAAGTAAATAAAAAAAGAGGCTTCACTAACCTGGTCATGACTTTGTAATAAGAGTGGCTGATTGCTCTATCTGACAAATTATCTTCAGAGAACATGTACAAACCATTGCAACTACAATCCCTCTTAAAGTAGGGGCAGGAAGGAAGGGAGGAAGACCAGCTCCTATTGATCACAGTTCAACCACAGGGCATCAACTCTCACGAACTCCAGTTGCATCCACCATGAAAGTTAGGTCTCAAGACAGCATCAGTGGCTTCCACAGCACAAGCAATGGATTGTACATTTAAGGCAAATGAATAAAATTCTGGCAAAATGACTTAGATATGTTAAGATTATTTTCCTAGTCAGAGTAATTAATAAATTTGTAATGCTTGCAGTTAAAAATATTTCAGAATACAGAGTAGTGAGGAAAAGCTTCAAAATTGCCCTTCTCTTCCTTCCCTTAGAATGTGCTATCACAGTGTATTGAAGCTGAGAGTTGCTTGGAGATCTGGAGACATTCCTCTCATGAATAATACAAGTGTCCAAACAGTCAGATAGAATGAAAACCAAGTCAAATTGACTCTCAGCTTCAAACAAGTTTTCAGATACTTGTATGTGTTAAGTTGCATTGACTGTTTCATTTGATTCATTTCTGAAGGACTTATTTTTTAACTAATATATTCATAATTCCTTTTTAGTTTAGGAATTTTTAATTTAAATCATCAAACCTGGCTGGCCCTGTGGCCCAGTGGTTAAAGCTCCATGCATTCCACTTGGGAAGCCCAAGTTGGTGGGTTCAGATCCCGGGTGTGGACCTACTCCACTCATCAGCCATGCTGTGGAGGCATCCCACATACAAAATAAAAGATTGGTACAGATGTTAGCTCAGAGCTAATCTTCCTCAGGTAAAACAAAGAGGAAGATAGGCAACAGATGTTAGCTCAGGGTGAATTTTCTTCACCAAAACAAATTGTAGAACCCTAATCTGTAAATAAGTAAACAAATTTTCCACAGGAGATTTATGCTTTTTGTGAAGTAACTTTTATTCCGCTAACATTAATAAAGACATGGATTTTATCAAACACCAAAGCCCAAGAATTCTGCCTTTCAGTCCATTTTTTTTTTTATTAATGTTATGATGGATTACAAGCTTGTGAAATTTCAGTTGTACATTTTTGTTAGTCATGTTGTGGGTACACCACTTCCCCCTCCGTACCCTCCCCCCACCCCCCCTTTTCCCTGGTAACCACCGATCAGATCTCCTTCTCAATATACTAATTTCCACCTATGAGTGGAGTCATATAGAGTTCGTCTTTCTCTGACTGACTTATTTCGCTTAACATAATGCCCTCGAGGTCCATCCACATTGTTGTGAATGGGCCAATTTCGTCTTTTTTTATGGCTGAGTAGTATTCCATTGTGTATATATACCACATCTTCTTTATCCAATCATCAGTTTCTGGGCATGTAGGCTGGTTCCACATCTTGGCTATTGTAAATAATGCTGCGATGAACATAGGGGTGCAACGGACTCTTGAGACATCTGATATCAGGTTCTTAGGATAGATACCCAGTAATGGGATGGCTGGGTCATAGGGTATTTCTATTTTTAACTTTTTGAGAAATCTCCATACTGTTTTCCATAGTGGCTGTACCAGTTTGCATTCCAACCAACAGTGTATGAGGGTTCCTCTTTCTCCACAACCTCTCCAACATTTGTCGTTCTTGGTTTTGGATGTTTTTGCCAATCTAACGGGGGTAAGGTGATATCTTAGTGTAGTTTTGATTTGCATTTCCCTGATGATTAGCGATGATGAACATCTTTTCATGTGTCTATTGGCCATATTCATATCTTCTTTTGAGAAATGTCTGTTCATGTCCTCTGCCCATTTTTTGATCGGGTTGTTTGTTTTTTTGTTGTTAAGCAGTGTGAGTTCTTTGTATATTATGGAGATTAACCCTTTGTCGGATAAGTGGCTTGTAAATATTTTTTCCCAATTAGTGAGCTGTTTTTTTGTTTCAATTCTGTTTTCCCTTGCCTTGAAGAAGCTCTTTAGTCTGATGAAGTCCCATTTGTTTATTCTTTCTATTGTTTCCCTCAACTGAGGAGTTACAGTGTCCGAAAAGATTCTTTTGAAACTGATGTCAAAGAGTGTACTGCCTATATTCTCTTCCAAAAGACTTATTGTCTCAGGCCTAATCTTTAGGTCTTTGATCCATTTTGAGTTTATTTTGGTGTGTGGTGAAAAAGAATGGTCGATTTTCAATCTTTTGCATGTGGCTGTCCAGTTTTCCCAGCACCATTTGTTGAAGAGACTTTCTTTTCTCCATTGTAGGCCCTCTGCTCCTTTGTCAAAGATTAGCTGTCCATAGATGTGTGGTTTTATCTCTGGGCTTTCAATTCTGTTCCATTGATCTGTGGACCTGTTTTTGTACCAGTACCATGCTGTTTTGGTCACTGTAGCTTTGTAGTATGTTTTGAAATCGGGGATTGTGATACCGCCGGCTTTGTTTTTCTTGCTCAAGATTGCTTTAGCAATTCGTGGTCTTTTGTTCCCCCATATGAATTTTAGGATTGTTTGTTCAATTTCTGTGAAGAATGTTCTGGGGATTCTGATTGGGATAGCATTGAATCTGTATATTGCTTTAGGTAGTATGGACATTTTAACTATGTTTATTCTTCCAATCCATGTGCAAGGAATGTCTTTCCATCTCTTTATGTCATCGTCAATTTCTTTCAAGAAAGTCTTGTAGTTTTCATTGTATAGATCCTTCACTTCCTTGGTTAAGTTTATCCCAAGGTATTTTATTCTTTTTGTTGCGATGGTGAATGGGATAGAGTTCTTGAGTTCTTTTTCTGTTAGTTTATTGTTAGTGTATAGAAATGCTACTGATTTATGCACGTTAATTTTATACCCTGCTACTTTGCTGTAGTTGTTGATTATTTCTAATAGTTTTTCTGTGGATTCTTTGGGGTTTTCTATGTATAAGATCATGTCGTCTGCAAACAACGCGAGTTTTACTTCTTCGTTACCTATTTGGATTCCTTTTATTTTTTTTTTCCTGCCGAATTGCTCTGGCCAGCACCTCCAGTACTATGTTGAATAGGAGTGGTGAAAGTGGGCACCCTTGTCTTGTTCCTGTCCTCAGAGGGATGGCTTTCAGCTTTTGTCCATTGAGTATGATGTTGGCTGTGGGTCTATCATATATGGCCTTTATTATGTTGAGGTACTTTCCTTCTATACC